>NC_056727.1:1086478824-1086643824 GCF_019279795.1 Protopterus annectens | reverse complement strand
GCCCTTATTCAAGTACATCTTGGACTAGTTGATGGGGAATTGTAAGTTTACCTTTGGTCTGGCACCTATGTCCGTATTAGAAAGAAGCTGATAAGTGGTTGACTACTTATACCCAAGTTATATACACCCAATATAAAACCTATGGTATCAAAACCCATTCTTAATTAACTAATAATTACACATGTCCACACATCCATGATGAAAACATAAAAAAGTACTTTAAATAAGACTAGTTCTAAAACATTAATATTGCCAGATTATTTGAGAGTAGCTATGCTTAAAAAGGTTGTTATCCTAATAATCACCGATAAATCTGTGTGTGTGTGTGTGTGTGTGTGTGTGTGTGTGTGTGTGTGTGTGTGTGTGTGTGTGTGTGTGTGTGTCACGCGTGTGCAGGTGTTCGTATGCACAGCCAGAGGTTTCAATTAACTTGTATAGCTTGTTATTCAAATGTAATATACAAATTAAAGATTGTATAAAGACCGCACACATTTTCCTACCTCAAGGATGTTATGTATTAGAGGTCTGCATCTTACATAATAAACATGACAAAACATGATGGGAGTTTCACTCTGAAAGGCAGTTTGCCAAACTATGTACAGAAAAATACATGCTATTATTATGATAACCTAGTTCCAAAACCATCTGGTGTACTGCAGCTATTCAACTTTACCAGTGTTTGTCCCACATGCAGATTAATAATACAAAAACAGAAGTATGTAAAGCTGCACAGTTAGCACTCACAGCTAAAAGCATGCTTTAAGGTCTTTTGGGTCCAAGCAGGTGTTTACAAACCAGCACAACACAGCAATCTGAGGGGTTATCAGTAACAAATAAGGTACTTCAAAGTACAGTAAACGGAAACCAGTATTCTAACAATAAACTCAAGAATGATACTTGTAATAAACAATATTTATGTAGAAAAGAAACAGGAAAATGCTGGAGATTAAAAACTTGCAACTTAACAGAAATGAAAAAGAATTGAAACTCAGTATTTTTAACCACAGTACCATTGGTGCATTAACCTGTTTTGTTTTTTTTATTTTATTTATTTGCTGCTGGTAGACTTTCTGAAATGGCTTGATAAGACTTGGAAGGGCTGACCCAAAACTCTGATCCCTTCCATAAGTGTTTTCCAAAGAGAACACTTTGGGAGCAAAACAAAGGGGAAGGGTTTGGCATAACGATTAAGGTCTTTCCCCTCACATCCCAAGGAACATGGTTGATTCTGTCCTTTAGTTATTGGCTAGGCTTGTAATAGTCTTCAGACTGGTAGCTTAGTGTTTAACTATGAAGAACCTTATAACAAAAACACTTTTCTTGTAAGTGCAAACTGCTGCTCTTTTCACTAGGTGCTGTGGGATCTTTTGCCTTCATCTGAGCTACCACCAAATCAGACAGCTGGGACTTGGATCAATATCTCATCCAAAGGATGACACACTCCAGGGTGCATCACTCAGAACCCTGGCAGTTCTGAAAGGAGGCCCTTATCCACCTGCAGCTGGTGGACCTTATGGCAAAGGAAGGTCTTGCACTCACTGTTGCACCATGTGGGAGCTCTGTCAGAGTCACCGCCTGAAGAGGCCATGTCCGCTCTCCAGGACTAATCCAGGAGAAAACAATAGCCTGACGCACATGGCCACACATACTAGATACCACAGGATGTGCTTCAGTGAGAAACAGTTTAGCATGATGCCCATTAACAGTAGCAAAGTGACAGTAAAATGACCAGACTTTGTAATAGGCATGCATGTGTGCACATCATACATGTTATCCCATACTGGCAGTGGGCAGATACATTTAATGTACCATAGGCTATGACTGGTAATCCAGCATGTTCTAGGCATGAGTCAGACTCAGAGACAATAACACAAAGTCATCTTATTAGCTTAATTACTGCACTACAAGGCCCATTTTAGTGTGATAAAAACTTAAGTTGCCATATGTTGTGAGAATTTGTTATGCAAAGCAACTTAGAGTATCAGAATATAGTTGTTATCATGTTATACTGCCATATAGGCAAACTGACAGCAGACAGCACTAATGGACCTCTGGACTGCAGTGACCACAAAAATGTGCACAGGCACAGCAACAGAGGAGAGGACTGTGTGTGTGTGTGTGTGTGTGTGTGTGTGTGTGTGTGCGTGTGTGTGCGTGTGTGTGTGTGTGTGTGTGTGTGTGTGTGTGTGTGTGTGTGTGTGTGTGTGTGTGTGTGTGTGTGTGTGTGTGTGTGTGTTAGGTAACACTGCACAGAACATTACAGAGAACTAACAAGCTGAGTAGAGAGCTCAGACCAACAGGGTAGCTCAAACAGAAAATGTAGGCTGCATTCCTGCTGGAGGAAGCGCAACTTAACTGAACACAGGGAACAGGGTAGGATAGGTTGCAGTCCTGTTTGGAGTGGAATCAGCCTGATAGGGCTCAGGGAACAGGGAAAGACAGATTGAAGTCCTTCTTGGAGTGGACTCAGCATGGCAGAGTACAGGGCAGGACAGGTTTCAGTCTTTATTGGAGTGGACTCAGCTTGACAGGGCTCAGAGAACAGGACAAGACAGGTTGCAGACCTGCATGGAGGTGACTTAACCTGACAGGGTGCAGGGAGCAAGCTGAGGCCCAATTAGTGCCCTGCTGCATAAGTATTGCAGCAGCATTCAATTTGCACATGAGCTGCATGACTTGCTAGAGGGAATATTAGGCCTCCACTACATCAGGCACAGACCATGCAGTCATGGCTAATTTGCCCCCTGTTGCACACTATGGCAGAAGGTCAGAATAGTTATAGTACAGCAGCATACAGGGCTTTGGCCTCTGTAAGGGGTCTGGGGAAAGTACTAAGTCGGTTTCTAGCTGGGACAGAGTGACATGCAAATGCACACTGTAATCCACAGGTGTATACATCTTGTCATTGAACCAAAGATGCAACAACAGCAGGAAAAGTTCACCACAGAGGAGATGGAGGTAAAGGTGCTACTACATGCCCTAAGCATCAAAGGCATGTGCATCCTTCATAACAATAAAGCAGACAAGGTCTTCCAGGACCATTTGTTATAGGACCTCATTGTATTGGATGACTATAATAGGACAATTGTAGAGGTCCATTGCAGGATCATGGATATAGTATTTCATTATAAAACCAAAGCACAGGAAAGTGGCAGATACAAGATGAGCAATGGGAGTACACTGTTGTCACAGAGGTGACTCATAGAGGTGGAGGAATTCCTAGTATCCCTTACCATGGAAAGTGAGGGAATGCTTGAGATGGCTTAGCCATGGAAGATGGGCTGGTGACAACTTCCTAAGTGTCTGTAGAGGATGTACCAGGTTTGTAATATCATGTGGCACATCTATAGAACAGTGACTGTCTCTGTGTATGGTTTACTTGGACAAACACATGTATATCTATTATCTAGAAACATTTGAGCTTCAAGAATGACAACTTACACTATGAGGAATATATGTTCCCATACATTATATATATGATTTGTATGTTGCTGTCTGTATATCACATTTAGCGGGCATCACACCTATGTTTCACCATTGCCACAAGTGTGTTATCTATGAGCATTCAAAGGTTCTGCTGGGAGAGGATGCAGCACAACAGGTCAGAACATGCCTATTGTCAATGTGTTACTAGTGGCTGACTATGATGGCACTATGTACTGGGCATATGCTGATGACACAGTGGCATTGTATGCAATCATAACAATGGAGAGCACAGTCACGTCACCCAGAGCTGAGATGCTCATGGAGAGACAGGATGACTCTACAGCTGCATCTGTGTTCAGTGAAGGAGAACCCATCCCTGCAAGCCCCACCTTTACTATACAAGTATCACTGCCACAGATGAGGGGTCTGCATGGCCTCAAACAGACATGCACCAAACATAAAGGACAACTGTTTAGGTGATCATTACCACAATTATTCCAGGACATTTCCATACCTGAGTACCAACCCTGGAATCAATCCACAGATAAGAAAATCAATGATCTGGACATATATGCCCACTATTCCTCTATGTCAGAGACGGTGAGTGTGCTCCATGGCTTGCATGATAAACTGCAAGTGCCTAAGGGATCATAGGATCTAAGCCATTGACCTGGTGGTCATTTCAAGCCTACTAATGTATACCATATATACTCTAGCCAATAACCAGGATTGTATTTAGTAATGACTGTCCATGTCCAGGAGGGTTGTGGGCACTATCCCCAGTATGAATTTATGGTGTTCCATCCACTCATCCAGGTTCCTTTTGAACAGTGTCATAGAGGTGCTCTGCTTCACATGAATTGTCAGCCTATTCCAAAGATGTGGCAGTTGCTGTGAGACAAATCTGTCCCTTCAGCATGTCCTGTTCAAGTCACATGCTATATTTAGGTCTCTGGAATGGGTAGATCTTGTTCTGTTTAATTTACTTATGTGCAGTAAATTCATTAGGATTGGGTCGGAGATTGTCTGTAAGCCAGGCATAAGTCTTCCCTAAGAAGACTATATAATACTGAGTATAGTGACAGGGACTTTAGTCAGTCTGTGTAAGGCATGTCCTGGAGTCCTTTGATCTTTGTTAGAAACCTCTGTGGTCTCGCCAGTTGCTGCAGGTGCTTTGTACGGTACGTGCCAAAAGGGGCATTATACTCAATTGTGGGCTTGATTAGTGACAATTATAAGGGGTTATAACCTCCTTTGCTCTAGAGGCGATGCTTTTAATAATCAAGTGTGGTATGTAGAAAACTTTCTTTACTACAGTAGACACATGGTGGTCAAAGTTAAGGTCACAGTCTAGTTTTGATCCTACATCCCTTACCAATTTGTAGGTACATAGGGTATTGTTAAATTGATAGTGTGACGGGACATCGTTTTTACCAAAGGGAATAATGATTCATTTCTTTGCATTTAGTTTGTGAGTGCGACTAAGACAACAGTTGTTTGTTTGTGTAAGACCCTCCTGATTTATACTGGCATCTTATGGGGATTCAATAATTGCACCCAGTTTGCAGTCATCTGCAAACTTGATCAGCCACAGTCCCTTAATTTTGGTCTGAATTTCTGAGAAATATATACCAAACAGTAGGGTGCCCAGCACTGACCCTTGAGGCATTCCCACTGGTGACAGGTCTGTTGGTTGATGCAGAATTGAGTCACACACTTTGATAGTGTGTGACTGGTTTGTGAGCCAGCTGGCAACCCATCTTACAACAAAAGGGTTTACATTCATTTTGCTAAGTTTATTGGTAATACCTGAGTATGGGATTGTGTCGAAAGTCTTGGCCAAGTCAGGGGATGCTGTGTGCACAGATTTGCCGTCATCATTGGTCCTGCTCACATTTTCAAAGAAATCCACTAGGTTTAACAGGAAGGATCTGCCCTTGACAAATTGGGTTGAATGTAGGGTTTGGAGGTTGCCTTTGTCTTCATTTATGAGGTCCATGATGATACATTCCATGGCCTTAGAGATGAGGCTGGTAAGACGTATGGTCTATAATTCCTCAGGTCAGTTGCTTAGCCACCTTTGTGGAGGGGAATAACTGTTGTTGTTCTTCATTCCACAGGAACAAAGCCTGTGGTTAGGCTGTGATGGAAAACGGTACTTAATGGTGATGCTAGTTCATGTTTTAGTTTGTTTAGAAGACAGCCTGGAATGCCATCTGGTCCTATAAAGGCTGTGTTTTTGCCTTAGACAAGGCTTTAATCACCTGCTCTTCAGATATGTAGGGTGGGGGTGGGGAGTTGGGAGCAAGGTTTATGATAGGTTTGGGGATAAGGGAGTGAAACTTTCACCAAATCTGTCTGCCAGCAGGTTTGCTATCTCTACATGATCAGTGTGTGTGTGTGTGAAAACATTAGTCACTAGTTCAGCACATGCTTGGGTCCTACTTTTTAGGCTGTATACATAGCTGTAAAATGCCATATGGTTATCCTTGGCTGTGATTGCTAAGTTTTTTCTCAACGTTACCCCTAGATGATTTGTCATGTTGTCTTATTTGCCTGTTGAGGCTGTGGAAGGGGCTTTTCCATTGTTGGGGCTCTCCTTAGCTTTCTTAGACAGCAACTTTTTGTGTTTGTTGTAAAGATCATTGATGCTGAATGTCCACCAGGGTGACTTGTTTTTACTTGGGCCTCTGGCTTTGATATTCTATGGAAGAGCCACGTCTGTATACTTATACAAGTGATTGTGCAGAGCTTTAGTGTAAGCTTTGGTGTAGCTACCACTTCCAGCTGGGGTGGGGCTTGGAATGCATTTATACCTTCCCTTGGTGAGGTGAGGTTTTTTAGTATGACTTGACCCTTTGTGAGTTCTGGTGTTAGTGGCAGTTTAAAGGTGACTGGTCTGTGGTCAGATTTAACTAATGAGGTTCCAACAATTGCGGTGGTACATCTGTTTGTAATGTTAGTGAGGACCAGACCTAGTATATTACTTCCTCTTGTTGGAGTTTCAAAATTTTGTTCCAGGGCATTTGAGTTAACAGAGTCAGGGAATGTTTGTGCTAGTGAGTTAGGGCTGCAGTAGGTTTCCCAGTTGCTGGTGGGATAATTGAAATCCCCCATGACCAGAGTGTTTGGCAGTATTTGGATTGACTCCAATTTGGACAAGTAGGCCACATGCGTATCATGATCCATGGAAGAGGATCTATAACTAGCTATGACTTGAATGGGGGTCTTACCAACAGTAAACTGAACTTGGAGTAACTCCATGGAGTTGTCCTGTCTAACTAGTCTGGAGGTGAATTTATCTCTAATGTAGTCAGAAACACTGCCTCCTTTGGTTCTTACACACTCATTTTGTGGTCTGAAGGTGTGGAAGGCATTGTAGCCTTTTAAGGCCAGTGTACTCTGACAGCTTGAACCAGGTTTCTGTGACTGCACAGACATCTACATTGTCCAATGATGGGAGTGGTTCCAGGGTGTGCAGTTTTTGGTTTAAGCTCCTAGAATTTAGCAGCATAACCCTTATTTTGCTATAACTGGCAATTTTCACTACGGCAATTTTGTTTTTGAGACTGCCTAAAAAGGCAATATGAAGGGGCAAGAGCCTTTGCCAGCAGCCAAAAGCCTAGTGGTGCCAGGTGCACCCCATCTCTGGCAAAACAGCGAAGTCTGCGACTATGTCATCCAATGCTGACAGAAACTGGATCCCCTTTTAATGACACCAAAAACTAAGGCAATTATTGAAAGCGATCATTTTGTTTGTTTATACTATGGCATAATTCTGGGTGAGGGTAATATGCTGCTCAAGGCTATGGATATACCTGCATTGGACACATGCTCAGAGAGCTCAGTCATGTCTCTCTTCATATTGTCCAGTGAGGGATGTCTCAAGTCGTTCACTCTAACATGAGCTATGGCAGTCATAATGGTAACTGTTGCCGAGAGACCTGAGTGCATGCATGGTCTTATGAGTCCTGGTACCGGACTGTGAGATCCTATATGTCATATAGGGACCGTTAGCTGACAGCCCAGTTGACAGTCATTGGTGCAGCCATGAAGATGTGAGCAACTGGCTGCCATGACTCTGTTATAGGACAAATGCACATTACACAATCAGACACCAGGCTTACACAGATCAATTGCACACAGCATTCCAGAAACAGTTTTTCTGTCTACACTCTTCATGGCTGCCTCTGACCCTATGCATGGACATTCTCATGGTCATAGCTAGTGATCTTCTAATCCAGTGTGATCACCCCCTCTGCAAGCCATTCAGGACCTCACAGTTCGGTTCCATCAAACTTTTCTGTAGTCCTGTAGGAAGCAACACCTCTAGCTGTTTGTTCCTGAATTTATGGATGTCCCCGTTCTACTGGAATGCCATATTGGAGCCATGGCAGGGTTGTTGTACATGGTCTAGACATGATATGCCATTCTGTGGAGAGTTTGATTCAGCCTTGATACTGCAAGGCCACACAATGCATCAACCAACATTCTGGCTACAAAAGATCCACCCCATCACTGGAGGATGTGATCCCTGACTCACCCCAAACCTCATAGCTTTGTATATGGCTACTGAATCAGTAAAGATTAGTGGCATGAATGGGATTTGAACCCCACCCATGCTACCCAAATATGTGAGGAGTTATGGCATAAGCTACTATCAGATATGAAAAAAAAGACATATGCGCACCAGATGGATGGCCTCTTGACTTGACACTGGAAACCAGCAGGATGAAATGGAAGAAAATGTACAAATGTTTAACTCAATAATAAATTCACAAAATGAAACCTGATACCAATAGCATAAAGGGAATATGCACTGTTATTATGGTTATGAATCTTCATCATCCATTCCAAGATTAGACTGCACATAGGTCACCTTTAGTGCTTTGACCTAATTCCTCAACTCCATTCTCACCTGTCCCTCTCTTTGCAAGCCACAGTATCGTCCAATGTCATTAACCCACAAGAACTGCCTTTCACACAAATTATTAGCATACACACACAAATACAAACAATTACTAGTGATGGTTGGCAGAATACTCCAATTCCCACATCTTTTGCTCCTGGCATGGTAGTATTGCCAACATCCTGGATGGCCAGATACCTCCAGTTATCAGCTGGTCATGATAAAGATAAATCTGAAAATATATGCCTTCATACTTCCACTGGTAATATGTGCAAACAAAGTAGTTGAGTGGAGATAGGAGGCACTGCTTGTTAACTTATAATGGTAAATGATAATCCTCCCCTCAGGCAATAAATAGCAATATTACTTCTATAATAAAATGACCAGCCTCAAAAACTTAAACATAAATAAATATACTTTATTTAAATAATAAAGCAAACAGTGTGGTTACATATCAAATATGCAAAGGAATGAGAAAGTGAACAAGGAACGTCATAATGACATTCAGTTACACTGGACAGAGTACGTAAAGAAGAATTTTAACTACAGTTAACTAAATATCTTTGCTTCTCTTACTTAAGAGTTACTGACCTGAAGTACTCTATATTAGAAAAATACTAAAACCACACAGTGAGATCTTTTCTACAGAAGTGTCAGCATTTTTTTACAAGAAAGGGCAAGACAGAACAAGGACCAGTTCCATATATTATAGAGTAAGAAAATAGATGCAAGAAAGATCCAAAAAAGTTTGAGTCTTCAACATGTAAAGCCCATGTAGTGGAGACCCATGGTCAGTTTCACAGCTGCATATTCCACAAACTATTACAGCATTTCTTTTTGCAGAAAACATTGCATCAGATTACTCTAGCTGTGTTCTTTCCTTCAGCAAAAGTAACTGAACCAGTTCTGCCACGTAAAAGGGACAAGGACTTAATTACATCTGCTCAGAGACAATAGAACTACAAATGCAAATAATTTTATTATGCATTTCCTAACTGCCAGTATTGTAACATCTGTTTTCTTTTCACAGTTATTGTAAGCTACTTCTTTGGACTATAATAACATTTTATAACCTGCTAGCACAGGAGATTGAAGAGATTGAACTTCCCCAATTTCTGCTATCTTATCAATTTCATATGCTACACTCTATTCTTTATAAACCCTCCTTCTGTCCATCTCTATCTTCCTTAGTCTCCATCTACATCTCATCCCGGACCCTCCATACTTCTAACCAACAATTACTTGATATCTACCACCCAAAAAGGTCAGTAGGCAAACTACTCTACAAACACTCCCTTGCCCATGCTTGGAACAAACTTACCCTTGACTTATGTTCAATCTCCCACACCTCACACTTTAAAAATGAACTAAAAGCTTATTTTCTCAATTCCAGAACCTGCCTTTGCCATGACCCTACCTAGTCTTCCTTCCCTTTATGTACCCTCAAAAGGACCATACTTAGTACCTCATTACACCTATCTCTCTCCAATGTGTCTACTATGCATTTGCATAATTTTATACAAACAAAAATGTTTTATTGTTGACTTGTTGAACTATATCAATGTAAAATTGTTACTTAGCTTCTTTTTAATGCAACTTTAACTTTATGCATGTAACCCAGCATATGTGACTCTTTTTGCTATAACTGCTATTATATCAATATTGTTTAAAATTATACTTGTTTAAAATGTACTACTGGAGCTTTTCTCCTTGGGTCTCCACTGAAAATGGGCCACAAGCCCAGATGGACAAACCCGGTTAATAAACGTCAATAAATAAAAAGATTGTTCCACCAAACAGCTGACTCGGTCCTTTCATCGCATTCTATATTTGCAAGAGAAAAGACTCCAAGGTTGCACACATTTTGAAGACCAAATGTGTTACTTGTAGGAAATAAGAAAGAGACTAAAGAAAAAAAAATACATATTCGTTTTACAACAGTCTTCTTTATCCTGGGACGAGTCCTGGCACAAGATCACTCCCACTCTTGACCTTTCAACCTATGATGGCTTTGCTGTATTCTGTCAAAGTGCCCCACCCTTCCTTTGCAAACAGTGATAACTGTGTTCTATCTCTCTGGTCTGTGTAGGTATGGTAATATCTGATACACAATGTGGCTAGTCAATGCACTATCATGCATAGCCTGGTTATTTTATCATATAAATTAGTTTTTGATCTGTGTTTTTCCTTTTAGCAACCCATATTTGTGGACCAAATGTTGCATCTTTGTCAGTGTCACTATGCATTGTGCTTGCCTTGCCTTATCTGGGGTACTGTTACAGCCAGTGTCTCAAATGATTTCTCACATGGCTCCTCTTCCACTTCTGCAAAAGCTATGACACCTGTTTTATAGCATTATTTAGGGTGCCATTAGATGTATTCAAGCAATATAATTGGGGTTCAACTGTACAAATACATATTTGATGTTACATGTCTATGACAATGCTGTGTTATACATCTTCTCCACCCTAATTCTGAGGCAAAGATGGGTGTCATGAGTCATGGCTCCAAAGTGTATCTGGAATCACCTGCAGCACACAACAGTGGACAACATTATGAATGGTTTGTTATCTATGTTCATGAGGCAAACCACTGAAGACTCTATGGGTGGGAATGTGTGCACCTATCAAATAAATGACCCTGTGGGAAGATAACCTACACAAAATTATGGCATACGTAGCATGTGTGCCAGATGTTGGAATCATATAAACTACCTGGATGGTGAATATATACATTGTGTATATTACCTTTTGCACTGCACATCACTTGGCAGTTGATGGCAGTGAAGCCCTTGCAGATGATAAGGCGGGGCCTTGATGGCAAAGTGAGTACAGTCAATGGTCCCTAGGACCTCACGGACCCATGTCATAATACTGCCTGCATGGTGGTGGTTTTTCCTATGATCTACATCACAACCACATATTCTCTTCCACATGCTGCAACTTCGTGTCAAATAACTGGTGTATGATTTGCAAGGCCTATACCTGTAACCTCTCAACATATACCATGTCAGAGGATCTATAACCTCCCAACTATAGCCTGTCAGAGGATCTGTAAACCTCCCAGCATATCCCCTGTCAGAGGTTGTATAACCTCCAAACATATCCCCTGTCAGAGGGATTTGCAAGGCCTATACCTGTAAAACATCCAACATATACCCTATTAGAGGGATTTGCAAAGCCTATACCTATAAAACTCCCACCATATCCCCTGTCAGAGGATCTGTAACCTACCATCATATCCCCTTGCAAGGCCTATACATGTAACTTCCCAACATATCCCATGTCAGAGGGCTTTGCAAGGCCTATGCCTGTAAAACTTCCAAAATATCACCTATCAGATGATGAAGGTCCCCATAGCTGGGATGGTCAGTACTACACAAATCTTTGTAGCCACTGCTATAGGTAATCCACATACCCCCCTTGACTCCATGTAATAAAAGATAAATGTCCAAAGAAATCCGTTCTAAAAATCCATCCTGAACACTCTGTTGGTAAGAGTTCAAGACTAAAATCCATCAAACAAAAATGTACCGAGGCAACAGCTGTGAGATCTTTCCGAGACTCTATGAAAGTAAGACCTTACTTCTAGTGGAACTCCTTATTTAAAAGGAGAAAAAAACAGGCTTAGAAATGGCCTTATAATGAAGGATTTTATTGAAAATGAGTAGTATGTTCATCCAGAAACGGACTTCATTAGATCAAACCAATCAGATTAACCAGTAATCAAACTGAACTGAGGTGGACTGTGATGGTCCTGCACTGGCCCAGTAATCAACGAGCCTCAATCCTCACCACTAGCACCAGTGAGGGACGTAAACATTGGGAGGATGACAAGTACACACACAGTAAAGTACAATTTCCCTTAAGAGCACACAGAGATCACAGTCATACTGGGGCTGGTTTCTCCCTCTTTCTCCATATCCCCAGTAAGACTGCCCACTGGCACAGCTATAGAGTTGAGTCCTTTTCCAGGATTCCAAGCCAAGTCTTCCCAGCACTCTCTCTCTGTCTAACCAGTGCTTCGTGTCCCTGCCCAAGTAGCTGACACACACACACACACACACACACACACACACACACACACACACACACACACACACACACACACACACACACACACACACTTACTTTAAGATATGATTTATACACAAACACACACCTGGGGAAAGCTGGCACAGGTTTACTAGCTATGTCCCCTTCTGCCCAGACCATAAGGTAGTTAGCACTGCCACCAGAACCCTTATCAGCTACTTTAAGGCCCTTCCTAAAGGGTAACCAATCTTACTGTGTAATGTTATTATTATCCAAATGGTAAGTGTGACCAAGGCTAAGGCTGTTTAAGAGTGGCCTCTACAGTGTCACCACATACATATGCAAGTACGCTAAGAGCTTAAATATCTCTAAACAAACCAGCCACAATTAAAAGGTTTAAATATATTTAATAATAAATAATAAAAGAAAAAGACAATATTCAATAACTCAGCACAGTGACTACAGAGTTCAGAATCACAGGAAATAGTTTAAAACAACATTGCAGGACTATAAATTCTTACCAGGGATAGAGCCCACAACCCTCCTGGACATGGGCAGTTATCATTAAATGCAATCTTGGGTATTGACTACAATTTCTATGGTATTGTTGAGAAAACTGCTAGGCTTAAAATTACCTCTGAGTCGATAGCCTAGTAATCTCCTATGATCCTATGATCCAGTTCAGCTACTACAGATGCTAAGTAATATACTGAAAAATGCTGGATTTCAAATCAACTGATTACTACAGGTCAATGAGCTAAATTTATGCATTTTTGAATCACACACACTTGTCTTTGATTTTACCATTTGCATACCCAATGGGCTTTCATTACTATGGCAGCAATCATTTTCATGTCATTTTGTGGTCATTTGCATACAATGAATGCCATGTTATTTTTGAAGAAGCATAGTTGTGCTAAATGTATCTGAATTTCCCCCACCCTGCACATTACTCCTTCCTGTGCTATTTCACATAACACAAAGCTTCTTTTTAAAGTGTTTATCAGAGCTATACTTTGGAATATGAATGAACTACGTTAGTGTTACAAACCAGGGCAAGCTTAGTAAGGTTTATGTTTTACTCAATGGAAATTTTACTGACTTACCTTATAGCTGTAAAAATAAGAATATAATGTAGTAGGGAATTGTATAAGTATTTCTTGTCAGATAGAAGAAAATGAACTTTTTTGAGACAGTGGAGTTAATCCTTTTAAAATGATTATTACTAAAAAATGTAAATAATTTCCTACCTAAATTAGCTCAGACAAATGATCACGCAAATAACACAATGGAAGAAACCTTTACTTCTTCTTCATCTTTCAGTTGCTCCCATTAGGGGTCGCCACCGTGGATCAACTGTTTCCATTTCTTCCTGTCCTCTGCATCTTGCTCTGTCACACCAACACCTGCATGTCCTCTCTCACCACATCCATAAACCTTATATTAGGCCTTCCTCTTTTCCTGTTACCTGGTAGCTTCATCCTTAGCATCTTTTTCCCAATACACTTAACATCCCTCCTCAGCACATGTCCAAACCAATGTAATCTTGCCTCTCTGGCTTTGTCTCCAAACCTTCCAACCTGGGCAGACCCTCTAATATACTTATTCCTAATCCTGTCCACCCTCGTCACACCCAATGCAAATCTTAACATCTTTAACTCTGCCACATCCAGCTCTGACTCCTGCCTTTTTGTCAATGCCACTGTCTCCAACCCATATAACATAGCTGGTCTCACTACCCTCTTGTAGACCTTCCCTTTCACTCTTACTGGTACTCATCTGTCACAAATCACTTCTGATACTCTTCTCCACCCACTCCATCCTGCCTGTACTCTCTTCTTCACCTCTCTTCCACACTCATCATTACTCTGAACTATTGATCCTAAGTACTTAAATTCATCCTCCTTCGCCACCTCTACTCCCTGCATCCTCACCATTCCTCTATCCTCCCTTTCATTCGCGCACATATATTCTATCTTAGTCCTGATGACCTTCATTCCTCTTCTCTCTAGAGCATATCTCCACCTCTCCAGGGTCTGCCCCACCTGTTCCCTACTCTCACTACAGATCACAATGTCATCTGCAAACATCATAGTCCACTGGGACTCCTGTCTGATCTTGTCTGTCAACCTGTCCATCACCATTGCAAATAAGAAAGGGCTCAGAGATGATCCTTGATGTAATCCCACCTCCACCTTAACTGCATCCATCACTCCCACCGCAGACCTCACCACTGTCACACTACCCTCGTACATGTTCTGTACCACTCTTACATACTTCTCTGACACTCCCGACTTCCTCATACAATACCACAACTCCTCTCTAGGCACCCTGTCATATGCTTTCTCTAAGTCCACAAAAACACAATGCAACTCCTTCTGACCTTCTCTGTACTTCTCCATCAACACTCAAAGCAAACATTGCATCTGTATTGCTCTTTCCTGGCATGAAACCATAATGCTGATCACTAATCATCACCTCCCTTCTTAACCTCACTTCCACTACTCTTTCCCATAACTTCATGCTGTGACTGATCAGTTTAATCCCTCTGTAGTTACTACAGCTCTACACATCACCCTTATTCTTAAAAATCGGTACCAAAACACTTTTTCTCCATTCCTCAGGCATTCTCTCTCTTTCCAAGATTTCATTAAACAATCTAGTTAAAAACTCTATTGCCATTTCACCTAAACACCTTCATGCTTCCACAGGTATGTCATCTGGACCAACAGCCTTTCCATTCTTCATCCTCTTCATAGCTTACTTCCTCCTTGCAAATCCACAGCACTTCATGATTTACTATCCGCACATCATCCAACCTTCTCTCCCTCTCATTCTCTTCATTCATCAGCCCCTCAAAGTACTCTTTTCATGTGCTCAACACACTCTCCTCGCTTGTGAGTATGTTTCCCTCATTATCCTTTATCACCCTTACCTGCTGCACATCTTTACTAGCTCAGTCCCTCTGTCTAGCCACTTGGTACAGGTCCTTTTCTCCCTCCTTAGTGTCCACCCTTTCATACAACTCTTCATATGCCTTATCCTTAGCCTTCGCCACCTCTCTCTTTGCCATGCACCTCATCTCCTTATACTCTTGTCTACTTTCTTCATCTCTCTGACAATCCCACTTCTTCTTCGCCAACCTCTTTCTCTGTATACTCTCCTGTACTTCCTCATTCCACCACAAGGTCTCCTTGTCTTCCTTCCTCTTTCCAGATATCACATCAAGCACCTTTTTAGCCATCTCCCTTACTAGCTCTGCTGTAGTTACCCAGCTATTCGGTAACTCTTCACTGCCACCCAGTGCCTGTCTTAACTCTTCCCTGAACTCCACCTCACAATTACCCTTTTTCAGTTTCCACCATTTGATCCTTGGTGCTGCCCTCACATTCCTCCTTCTCTTCTTGATCACCAATGTCATCCTACAAACCACCATCCTATGCTGCCTAGCTACACTTTCCCCTGCCACCACTTTAAAGTCACCAATCTCCTTCAGACTGGCCCTTCTACATAAGATATAATCCACCTGTGTGCATCTTCCTCCACTCTTGCATGTCACCCTATGCTCCTTCCTCTTGTTAAAATATGTATTCACCACACCCATGTCCATCCTTTTCGCAAAATCCACTACCATCTGACCTTCTGCATTCTTTTGCTTAACATCATACCTACCCATCACTTCCTCATCCCCTCTGTTCCCTTCACCAACATGCCCATTGAAATCTGCTCCAGTCATCACTCTCTCACAGTTGGGTACAGCCATCACCACTTCATCCAACTCACTCCAAAATTTTTCTTTTTCATCAGTCGCACGCCCAACTTGTGAAGCATATGCACTAACAACATTCATCATTACACCATCAATTTCCAGCTTCATAAACATCACTCTTTCTGACACTCTTTTCACCTCCAAAACACTCTTAGCATACTGTTCCTTCAGAATAACCCCTACGCTATTTCTCTTCCCATCCACACCATGATAAAACAATTTGAACCTGCCTCCGATACACCTAGCCTTGCTCCCCTTCCATCTGGTCTCTTGCACACACAATATACCAGTCTTCCATCTGTCCATCATATCAGCTAGTTCTCTCCCTATACCAGTCATACTGCCAACATTCAAAGTTCCGACCCTCACTACCACAGTCCTAGCCTTTACCTGCCTTCAGGCATGCCTTCCCCCTCTTCACCTCCTTTGGCCAACAGTAGCCAAATTTCCACCAGCACCCTATTGGCCAACAGTATTGGTGGCAGTCATTGTTGACCTGGGCCACGACTGATCTGGTATGTATATCTGTACTGTTGTCCGCATGTATGATTTGGCAAAATTTTACGCTGGATGCCCTTCCTGATGCAACCCTCCCCATTTATATGAGCTTGGGACCAGCACAAAGAAATGCACTGACTTGTGCATCTCCAGTGTCTGTGTTGGAAGAAACCTTTACTAAAATACCAAAAAAAAAAAAAAAAAAAAAAAGTATACAGAGATAACAGCAACTAAATGTGAAAGCTTATTTCTTGGAAAAATGGTCCCATGTGATTGTCTTGAAATAAGACAGCTCTTCCCAATCTAGTAAGAAACATACCTTTTCAACATATGATAATGGCACCTACAGTGCTAATCCCTTTGCATCAGTTAATGCACTCTGTACTTTTTCTAACTTTTGTATCTAAGATGGTATGATGACAACTGCTGTGATGCTTTCCAGCCAAGGATTCTGTATCCCACAATTAACTATGCATCCCAGTAATAATACATCAGACATGCTAAGCTTTTTCTGTATTTTTTTAGCAGTGACATATTGTGGGAGTACAGTGTTTTCCTCCATATTGCCTATATCTGCAAAAGTTTTTATCTTCTGGTTCAAAGACTCATTTTGATTCTGCCTTTGGCCACCTCCTCATAATCCTTTATGGGTACATGAAAACCTTCATCTTGTTACAAATGCTTGTTCAATCACTTATCTTAATGCTCTGAACTTTTAATTCTGAGCCGCACTTACTAACTGAAATGTAAACTGTTTATGACTGTCAACTTACACAGAAAAAAGACACTTCAATCTATAACTAGTTTTATGCAAGTTATTTCTTTTATTTCAAGGACTCATTTTATTTCTTTTTTGTGAAAAATTTTTAGAAATCTTTATTATTAGATTTTAATATTAAGCTTGAAATGGATGCTATTGTAGTCACTTTTGCTCATGCTCAGAATGGCAATTCCAAGCTATACATTTTATCTTTGGTATGAAGGTGTCTAAATATCAACTTATGCTTAAAAAGAGTGATAATTAATTCTTTAACTAGGCAAGAGCTTTTCACTTGTATACTAATTACAGCTGGAAAAATTACCTTATTTCTTGTTTTCATAAACCTGTAAATGTCTTAGATCTAGTAAACCCCTCAACTGCACACTGACTTTCCCCGGGTCTATATCATAACATCGAAGTTCTCTAACATAGAATGTTATTATATCGAACCCTAAACACCGAAGTGTGAAAACATTAGTCAGAATAGCGAATTTTTTCCCAGGGAAAAAATTTGCTATTCCGAGAAACATACACACAGCACAAACACACACAAAAAACAGCCATCCACACACATACACTTAAAATCCTACACCTAAACTAAACTTTACATACAGTACTAGCTATCCACTCACCTTAACCCAACCCTAACCCTAAGGTCCATCACTATCGCACACTCACCTCACACACACCCTAATCCTAACTCACCTAACCAGCCCCCTAATCCTAACCTACACACAATCGCACACTTACCTGACCCGTGCCCTAACCCTAACTCACCTAACCCGCCCCTAACCCTAACCTACACACAATTGCACACTTACCTGAACCCGACCCATAACGCTCCAACATATCGAATGCTGAAAACAGTGAAGCCACAGCAACGGCCCACCGATTTCTTTCCCTGGGAAAAAATTCAATGTCCTGCACCTTCGCTGTTTTCAGCGTTTGACATTACGGGTTCGATATTATAACATTCGATGTTAGATAACTTCAATGTTATAATATAGACCCCTTCCCCCAACCAAATATTACTTCTATGATGTAACGTTTTCATGAATAAAAAGAAGATGAATGCATAATTTCACAGAAAGCCAAATAAGAAGCATGAAACAAAGGAAATAGTGCTTACATTGTTATACCTTTGCATGTGGCACTCTACAAGGTTTGATTAAATATAAGGAAATTATTTTGTAAGAAGAAAAACACAAAATTTGAGTGATAGTATCCATTAAATTCCTTAGGCATTGAGATTGTAAACCTGTTTTCCAAGATGGCTGGCTCATGCACAGTCTGCTACTTCAGATTTATTCTGTTGCATTTCAAAGGATAAGCTTAACCAAAAAATGGAGTCTGAATCAAAAACTAAGAAGTGCAAAACTGCATGTCCAGAAGTTTCTTGAATATTATAATCATTATTTTAGCCAGTTAGCTGCAACTGAAAAACATTGCACATTTTAAAAGTACCAAACAAAAGTAATTTGAAAAAGACAGACTTGAATATTTTTTTACTGGTTAGATAGGTGTATGAGTTTCATTTAAATCAAGTCTAAAAGAATTGACCATTTCTTATGCAACATGTTCTGCATTAAAGTGAGGTGAATATGCTTTGCCCACTAAGAGTAATTTTAATTTAATTATCCTAGCAGAAAAGCTACACTCTGACAAGAGGCTGCAAGAATTATGGCAACCTTGTTATTAAAAAACAGAATGGCTAATATTTAGAAAATTTAAAAAAAAAAAAAACTGAGAAGATCTAGAAGGGGGGGCTTATTTAAGCAGTAAGAGATGATGTGTTGTGGTATATTGAAGATTTACCTATGGTTGGTGTGGTTTAATCACAAGGGCAAAGCCGAGTGATTAAATAAAGCCAGCCTTGGGTAAATTTCAATATACCACAACCACAGAATCGGTTATTACTATTATTACTATTATACAATGACATTATTTAAGAAAAAAAATACTTACTTTTCTTAAATAATGTCTTTGTATAATGGCACATTACTGTTCTTCCATGGCTGGTGGTATACTGCTTCCTTGTGTTGATGTACTGTGCATGCATATGGGACTAGCATTCCCACACATACCCAGAACAGCAATGCTTTGAAACGGAAGTAACAGAGAAAAGAAAGTCTCCGTGGTTCCGTTTTTGTTTTCTTTCTTTTTTTTTTTCAATTAAAAAAAATAAATAAACTTTAGGCCAGTTTAGGGGTAAGAAAGAGACAGCATGAAAGAAATACAAGGGATATCAAGTACGTGTGTTTAATTTTAAATAACATACTTGATTTCCCTAGTCTGTTTGTACTGGTCCTTGTTTAAACTAGCCTTTTGTGCTTTCACTCTCCATATTGATTGCAGCTGTGGCTGTCAATCAGCTGTGGGATAAAACCAGAAATATATTAATATAATAAACACTTTAATATATTAGAGCTATTAATGTGTGATGGCTCTTGTACAGCTGTGCTATAGAGGCAGTGTAGTTCTTGCTTGTGTGTTTGCATGTGCAAGCTACAGTACAAGTAATAGTTGCTGTTTATTGTGGAGAGTTTGGAGAACAAAAGCTTTACTGCAGTTAGAAGTTTATATGAAGGAAACTGGTCGTTTTCTAGTACTACTTGCCGGCTTTACCACAGCTTACAGAAATTGTAATATAGCTCAGGGAAAGGGGGGGGCTTAAAGTTACATATGCCAAATGTTCAGTTTTCCCTGGTGTTATGGGACATGTTTGAAGGTTTGTGAACTGACACTTTGCAGGTGTTCAAATCGGCTGATTGGAGTTGAGACTGTTCCCCCCTCTCCCCAAACTATGTGTTGAGCATTGTAGCCTTTGTAAAGATGCATGGTCGCCCTGTGCCTTCCCATTGAGACTGATTACAAGAAGACTGTTGGCATTGAGGTGCTTGTCTTTTGCATCTCCCCATCCCTTCTAATGATATTTGTAGTCTAGCAGTACTGTTTTTTCACTGTTATGGTGTCATCTTAAACATAAAAGAGGTGTAAAAGGAATATTCAGGATCATTGCCATTTAAGTTACTGTTTTTCTAGTACTTAGTTTAAAGTTAATGATCACACTTTAAAACACACTGTTAATGTTTTACCACAACAGTGAGTTCACAGGCATTGAGCTCTTTTCTAGTTTTGGTAATCTTTAAATGGGAGATCTGAAATTTCATCGTTGTACAGATGAGGCTTCAGTGAAGATCTGTGAGATGACTTCATTATGCATTATGCAGTTGTGAGATTAAATGTTAAAATTTTCACATACTTGTCGTGGGTCTTTCTGTACCATGTTATGAATGTTATGACTTAATTTAGCAAACCCTCTGAAATACAAGTAGTGTGAATATTGTCACGTTGTTGTCCATAACTGTCTCAAGTCTGCTTGTATTGTTTTCTTGTAAAGCACAGTTTTTAAGAGCATAAATATCGGTAAGTAAAATGTTAATTTTCTTCATTTAGGCTCAGGAATTTCAAATTAGTTATTTTTTAGTGTAATTTGTATTTTATGGGCACTTGAAGTTTGTGGGCCATTTGTTCTCTTAATGGTTATTAGTGATGTTGAGTTGTTGTAAGTAATAGTAACATATGTAGTGTAGAGTGTGCAGGAGGTGCCTTGCCCGTTTTTTATTAAAATGCCGTGCAGTGTGTTTTGAAGTTTGTACCTTTTTAAAATTCTATGTGCCTTGGTTTATATTCCACTTATTTTGATACTGTATGTCAGTAGTAGCTGTATTGGTAGCAGAATCTGTTTTAAGAGTACAGTAAGGTCACAGATGCACCTTGAAGGGAAGGCATTGAGTTGCTCAAAACCTGACATTTCTTGGTGGGCAGGTTAGTGTAGAAAAGTGAGGGTATCTCTCTTTGCCTCCTAGTATGGGGTGTGTATGTATGTTTTTTTAATTATTATTCTGTGTAGCATGTGACCCTTTCCAGAGTGATTTTTGAAGAAAAGTGAATTGTTTGTACCACTGCACCCATTGGAAGTTCATAGGTTCATAGGTTCATAGGTTCATACTAGGCTATCTGCCCTAGGGCATTTATAAGCCTAGCCAGAGTGTGTGTGGCTTTCACCACCCCTTAGGATGAGAATACTATACCCATTAGTTTGCTGTGCCTCTGTCCAGCAGTGACACCGAGATGATTCCCGGGGTAAACCTACGATCTCCCATCCACTCGTCAAGATTTCTCTTGAACAGAGTCAGTGAGGGGCTCTGCCTCACATGGACTGGGATTCTGTTCCATAGTGTAGGTCCTTGTTTTCTATTACTGAAGTAGTTTATCATTTGAGAAATATGTATAGGTTTTCATTAAGGTGTGCAACACACAATTAGAAAGGTTACCATGCTGTCTCAGTGTGCTTCACTCTGATGTTATTTAATTGATAGGGGGTGCATTGTGCATTTAAAGCTGGCAAGTGGAGTATGCAGGTTTGGAATGAACTGAGAGAGGGATCTAAGACTGTATGGAGGTACGGCTCTTTCTGATAATTTTTGAGTGAGAAAGGGAAGTTTGTCTCCATAATAAGCTTGATTATCAAGGTTCCCAGTGTTGCTGTGTGCGTTATGGGCAGCCATTGACTCTTGTTAATGCTGGACAATTATGTTCCTTGTTTGGAAAGATAATGAACCTGTGAATAATATTAGAGGTGGGATGTAGGGATGCTATTTATTTTTTGAGGCAGATGTGATAAGTGAGAGTCAGTATTCCACCTAGGGGAGAAAGGCAGCCCTAGTTGTGGGACAGAGGAAGTGGGAAATGTTTCTGGTTCAGAAGTGAGTTTAACTTTTGTGATCTGATTATGACTTTGGATGTTAAGTAAAGGGTTAAGCTAGATGCAAAGATTTTGGCACTGAATGAAAGTTTCAAGTGTGTCATTTTGGTTACGGGAAATGAACCAGGTGGTGATAGCATGGTTGAGCAGCATTTCTGGAGTACAGAAGAGCATTGTCTTAGTTTTTTTTAACTTTAATAGTTAAGGTGTATGAGACTAGCCAGGTACATATTTTATTATGTTAGCTAGGGATATTCCTGATTTGAAGACTGTTCTTCATCTCTAAAGTGATCATTATCTGTACTTTTTTCCTAGCCTCCACTGCATCACCATTTCCTCCATAACTACTCATCTTTTCTGTCCTCTACTGTAATTTTTCAATCTTACTATATGCATAGCCTCCTGGGGTTCTCTCCCTGTCTCTCCATTTTATCTCCCACTGTTTTTTTTTTCTAGGAGCTTGTGCTAAGATGCAAAAGATTTCTCACAGAAGCTATTGCTGTCATTTGTTGACAAAGATTACACCAGTTAGGTGCCCTTTATCCCTTGCTCAGTCAAAATGTTTTGCTATATCATGTAACTTTTTATATTATATAATTAAAAAAATCTAATTCTCCCATGTAAAATACTAACATGTGAGGCAAGATCTGCAGGCCACAGGATCAAACCTCAATCCCTGCCTTTTTAATAGATGCTTTTATTACTTTCATCCATTTTGTTGCTGCTTTATTTTTTGCCCAGGTTTTGCATTTTTTTATTTTTGCTTTGCATACTTTTGAGTTCCTAGGTTGCCTCCCTTTTAAACTTCCTATTTTTAAATTAAAGCCAATGTCACACCTGACAATGAACTGTTGAAATTATTTTTAGTCAGTCTTAATTAATAGTTTATCCAATGCTACAACTGAAAATGAACTGTTTTTCACAGTCAATATCAATAATTTATTAAACTTGTATTTTTATCTTTATTACTCTATCACTCAATCCAAGATACTGAAACCTGCACTTAATTTTACCTGTAGGCTTATTTGTGGGTGTTATGGCTTTTGCCTAAAGTAGACCATGCATGTCAAAAATGGTACTTTTTTCCAACTTAACAGAAGTAAGAGGAGGTGCAGAGCCAGGACTTTTTTTGTGCAAAACAGGGTCCTTTGAGGCTACAACCCTCCATGTGAGTAATGGTAGACTTACCTCTACATAAACCACAGATGTTGACAAATGTCCATAAGTCGCCCTCAGACTGCACTTGCAGTTTAACTACACTACAAGGTATCTATTACAGTATGATTTTTCATGCATTTAAAAATTGAAAACTGGAGTGCCTTTGGTGGGAGTGACCCATATGTGGGTGCAACTCAAA
The DNA here is from genome assembly GCF_019279795.1 of Protopterus annectens. Classification (NCBI taxonomy): domain Eukaryota; kingdom Metazoa; phylum Chordata; order Ceratodontiformes; family Protopteridae; genus Protopterus; species Protopterus annectens. The sequence goes on along the minus strand of NC_056727.1, from coordinate 1,086,620,303 downwards.
TAGGGGTGTTACTTAAGTATGGTGTGGGTGGGGCTTAAGGGGCACCACAGCAGTACTTCGCTTAGGGCGCCATTTCAGGTAAGTGCGCAACTGTGTGAACATGAGGGTTAGGGTGGGTTAGGTGAGTTATGGTTAGGGCGCAGGTCAGGTAAGTGTGCGATTGTGTGGACGTGAGGGTTAGGGCGGGGTAGGTGAGTTAGGGTTAGGGCACGAGTGAGGCGAGTGTGGAATAGTGACGGACCTTAGGGTTAGGGTTTGGGTTAAGGTAAGTGGATAGCTAGTGGTGTATTTACAGTTTAGTGTAGGGTTAGATGTAGGATTTTAGGTGTATGTGTGTGGATTGCTGTTTGCTTGGTGTGCTTGTGTTGTGTGTGTGTGTGTGTGTGTGTGTGTGTGTGTGTGTGTGTGTGTGTGTGTGTGTGTGTGTGTGTGTGTGTGTGTGTGTGTCGGAACAGCAAATTTTTTCCCTGGGAAAAAATTTGCTGTTCTGCATGTTCGATATTGTCAGTGTTCACTGAATACGGGTCGATATTAGAACATTCGACATTTTAAAAAGTATATATATATATATATATATATATATATATATATATATATATATATATATATATATATATATAGATGGTTCCACTTCATATCATCGAATTATCATTTCATCGAATTGCAAACCATCGAGACCAAATCGTCGAAAACCCATTTCATCAAATCTCAAATCATTGAAAACTATGAAGCAACTACAAATAACATCCCATACACTTTGTACTATGTGTATGCAGGGGGGCTTGGTAATTTCCTAACACCACTGTAGTGCGACCTTGGAGTTGGTATATTTAATTACGGGGGGTGTGGTGGGTGCAGGGGGACTTGCCCCCCTGCATAAATGTAGTAAAAACATTGTGGAATGTTATTTGTAGTTGCTTCATAGTTTTCAATGATTTGAGATTCGATGAAATGAGTTTTCGATGAAATGGGTTTTCGACAATTTGGTCTCGATGGTTTGCAATTCGATGAAATGATAATTCGATGATATGAAGTGGAACCATATATATATATATATATATATATATATATATATATATATATAGAGAGAGAGAACAACAGGGTGGGAATCAAACAGCACAGATTTAAGAGAAACATTTAAGCCTTCTTTCCCAGTAGTTAAAGCTTCACACTCTAAATATTGTGAACTACACAGAAACTGCAGTGTATTTTATTTTGAGGGGGTGGTACTTTCATACCTCTCAGCTGTACAAATTTTCATAGAATGTCCAGAATTTTGCCTCATGATTTTGGTCAGTTCTTCTTAAAATTCTGTTTTTCTGGCAAATTCATGGCAGATCATTAAAGACTGAAGTTAAAAAATAGACAGACCCCGGGATTCATGAAGCTCGGCACAAGGCCGGTGTAAGGCTTGCGCCGGCGGTGCAGTGAATAGTCGGCGTAGCAGCGCCATATGCATAGTAATGAGTGCGCGCCGCAACCACAGACACGTGCGTAGGGCACGTGAGCGAGCGCAAGTAGGATGCGTCCGGAGGCGTGGCCAAGCCGGCAGGCGATGAGCAACCTAAAGTGCTGACTTCCACAGTCCGCCTGTAATAGCAACCGCACTAGCCAGGGCCCGCGGAGAATGAAATGTACGCAGACTGTGCAACATAGTACCCGTTCCAACAAAACGGAGAACCAAACATTAACCCACGAAGTCCTAAGTGTACCCGTCCAAGGAACAAAGGATACGCGTAATACCGTGTCCGTCCCGCAATGCACTGTCAGTGGGCATACCCAGTGAAGGTGTACCACAGCATGTCAGCGCGTCGCACCGACATAGAAGTAGCGACATGGGCATGGTCACCAGCAGTAGTGAGAGTACACAGCCGGGTAGCCGTGTCGATATAACAACAAGAAGGAAACAAGATACCCTAAACACAGGCAAACATGTGCATAGCAACATGTACCACACCCAGCAACATGCTCGTCGCATACACATAGGATGGCGTATGTCTAAGCGTAATATCCAGAAGCAGAACTCATGCATGCAAATGTAATACACAACAGCCCCGTCATAGCATGTAACCCGCACCCACGTACGACCGTGCACCCAACCCAGCTAGCAGCCTTGCGCATCTACACAGCTACACACGATGGGCATACCTGAAAAGTGGTAAGAAGTATTGTCCTAGGCAGTGCCATGCGGGCAAATATGTACCCCACATGTTAACAACCCGCCACAGGTACAGATATCCAAATGGCTGCATGTGAATGTGTCGGCAGAATGTGTACATCCCGCGTGTGGTATGGACCTGTCGAAACCCCATAGGCGTGCACATGCCACGGTGCCCATAACTGCACACATCTGGACAAGGCGGTATGTTCAGCCACCGTACCGATGATTAGCTATGCAGACATGTCAAACACAACACATATAGCGGAACATCTGCCTACCAAACAGGACGCCCTAACAGGGTGCCACAGGCACAGATGGGGAAGGTGGGACATCACATGTTGAGAGTAGCATTGCCGAACGGCCAAACACCCACGGCCAATGCAAAGGACGGAATAACATGCATATGCCTGGATGGATGGGTATGTCATAGCATGGGAATAGGACAAGCCATCCACCATAATAGCCATGTGTACCATATACAAACAGCCAGTAACACGCAGTAGTAATGCATGAAGGCATACACGACTGTGGGAATAGCACAGGACATATGGCACTTGCCAAGTGTAGATGCATGACACAAAAGTCCAGGATGGGGCCCCCTGCAAAGAGGAACATGTGCCAACCCCACCTCCCACAGATGTACCAGCAGTGAAAACACATGCCAAACACACCCCAACACCACCGTCCATCCCACGACAGCAACGGAGGCTGGTCAAAGACCACCATGACGCGCGCACAAACAGGGACACGTGTAACCGTTGCCTTAACACCCCCCCTTAGGCCAAAGAACAATAGAATGGACATATGCATGTAATGCTGTGAAGGATGTGTGGTAGTCCTCAGTATCACAGAGGTAGGTACACAGATACACTGTAATCAACCGTGACGTATGTGCACTGTAGACAGCATACCTGCAGGTAATACAGAGTTCAATCACGTGCCACAGAAATATACACATGAGAAAGAGGATAGGGGATAGACAAGTGTGAATGGGACAAACTATGAACATAGGTTCATAGGTCCATAGGTACAGAGTAGGCTATCTACCCAAGGGCAGCCATAACCCTAGGCCATAGCTAGGTTTCCTTTGCCAACCCATCAGCCTGGAGATAAATGCCTATTATATTGCTGTACCTCTGTCAAGCAGTGACAATGATGTAATCCCTGGGGTATATCTGCAATTCCCCATCCAACGGACAAGATCCCCCTCGAACAAGGCTAGCAAGGTTCTCTGCCTCACATGTACTGTGATGTAGATCCACAGCATAGTGAGTGTCTGGGTGATGTATGTGTCACACCAACACATTCTATCAATGACCGTGTCAAGGTTCACGTCACCTGCCCTTGTGGTTCCGAGGGATGTAGATCCAGTAGGTGAAGCATAGTCATCAAATATGGGTCGACATGGCCTCGTATGTCAGGCACAGGTCAACACTGAACAAGAGGTATGTGACTGAATGGAGCAGGAGTCCTTACAGTGGGGCGGCATAACACAAATCCCTGACACCCTGCATCTGTCTGACGATTAACCTATGGGGCCTTCCCAGCCGCTGTAGGTGTCGGGTCAGATACCTTTTGAATGGGGCAATGTACTCAATAATAGGTGTAATGAGTAATGAGTACAAGGAGACGATGACCTACCCCGATCTAGATGTGAATCCCTGCACGATCAGGCGGGCAATGTAGAAGTTCTACAGAACCACGATAGCAATGTGTGTGTCGAACGAATGGTGACTGACAACCTGGGTCCACAGATCCCTGGTAATTCCCCCCGTGCTCAGTGGACTGCCACCCATATGCCGGACAGGGGTGACCTCGTTCTTCCCGATGGGTATGACTATGCATCACCTGGCATGTAGCTGTAGGCCATGTCCCTGACAGCAGATATCCATATCTGGGAGGCCCCTTTGAAGGATATCTGTGTCAGATGTCCATCCCACTATGGCACCCGGTTCGCAGTCATCTACAAACAATGTCAGCCATAACACCCCTGTGTGTGCTTGTACTGTGGAAATGTAGATGTAGAAAAAGAGTGGACCCAGGGCAGAGCCCCGTGGGACACCACCTGTGACAGGCAGTAAGTCCGACATGCTGCCAGCAACTGTGACCGGGTGGGTTGTGTCACCTAGCCAGTTTGCAACCCATCCTGCGATGTACGTGTTCACATCCAAGCCGATGGGTTTATTAATGATACCCGAGGGGGGTATTGTGTTGAAGTCCTTTGCCAGGTCGAGGTAGGCTGTATGGACTGCATGACCCTCAACAATGGCCTCGGTGACTGTCCCTAAAACTTCAACCAGGATTTAAACGCATGAACCGCCCCTGACCAAGCAAAACTGGGTTGGATGCAAAGTATGCAGGTCCCCTATGTCATCATCTACGGGCCGCAGTATGATCCTTCCCCATGTCTTTGCAGATAAGTCTTCTCATGGTAATGGGACGGTAATAACCAGGGTCAGTGGAGGCACTGGCCCTGTGAAGTGGGACTACAGTCGCCGTGCGCCACAACTTGGGTACGTTACCCGAGGTGAGGCTAAGAATAAACAGCTGTCCCAACTGTGGGTCTAATTCCTCAATCACGGAGTACATAGTCGGAACACCAGCTGGTCCCATGGATGCTGTGTTCACTACCTTGGACAGAGCATGTCCCACCCATGCGTTACAGGACATTCGGGGACCACAAACCGCTGGTACAGACATCTCTCCATGTGGGGGGGAGGGGGTGGAGATGTCTTCACCGAACCTGTCAGCCCATATGTTGGCAATGTGTGTATGTTCAGTAAACTCCACATCATTGTGAACCCAGTCAGAGCATATCTGGGAGTTACCTCCCAGGTGTCCAGCATAGCAAATGAAGGCCGTATGATTGTCTGTCGAGTCCCTGGAGATATATCTGTGGAACCTGCCCCGGACTTTGTCATGTCAGCCTGTAGCTCTTCACATATAATGAGCAAGGGTGTCATACCTCACAAGGTATCTGCTCTGCCTTGTAGTAGGCACCTCCTCTCATTGTACAGCTTGTGTATGGCTGGGGTACACCACACTGGATGCTTGGCATTGGTACAATGAACCACAGTTGGGTAAGGGAATGCCTGATCCATGCAGTCCTGTAGGTGCCGGTAGAAGGCATATGTAAGTGATGCAGTGGCTTGAGTAATGTTGACCACTGGCTCAGGGTCCTTAAAGGAGACTACAGTAGTGTTCAGAATTGTGAATTCGGCCTCTGAGAAAGCCATGTGTATGGTAACCGGCAACACCCACAGCATCGTATGTCAATAGCGGAATCCATTGTCCAAATTACATAGATTAACGTCAGTATTACAATATGTATTATTATACATTTATTGATATGTGTCTGCTAATTACACTTGCAAATGGCCGGTAAGACCGGGCCAAAGTGCTCGTGATTTACCTGTTATGGTGGTGTCATTCCGACAATAAAGTGGCGATACTTCCCTACTGGGACCTCTGGGGATTATTTAAAGTGGTTGTTAACCTGCATCATTGGATGTACACCATTAGGTTCCGGCTTTGGAAAACCTGGTTTCCGTAGCACTACACACTATGGTTAGTCAAGCAAACATCCGCGATTGGGGAACATACAGCAGCAGTCAAAACCACTGGCCACATGGACACAGTCTGACAAGCTCTACACTTTACATATGCACATTGGTGTCCATTGTAGGACCCAAAAATTGTCCCGTACGGAATACCTGCCAGCCTTCATCGTCCAACCAGGAGAAGCGACAGTCGTGACCACGGCACAGCTAGACATATGCACCACCAGCGTGTTTAATGTTGATGAGAAGTGTCCATGAAATGCAGGACATATGAACAGAAAACCCCAGACTGCCGAGTCCATAGAAGCTCGTCCACATCCCAGTCATGCACACATGAAGGATTTGTAATGGGTACTGACGACTGTTGCAGCCATGGGATCCTGGGTATGCAGAAATGGGGCTCAGTGTTTTTTGGCAGATAATCCGTCGTCCCGCCCCGTGGGAGGGATGTGGGTATAGCACATGCATTATTCCCCACTAATAATGCAAAACATCCACCGGAGAATGCTAAATGCAGCTGTGAAATGTGTACAGCCCTATACCAGTGTCCAGTAGGCATTACCCATGGACGGACAAACGTATGGCCAAGATGGCACCCATAACTGCAAACCCGGTGGAATTACACATCTGCAGGAATGCATAACACAGGAAATACAGGTGGGAACCACAGTGGACACTCCCCATACAAAGTCAGACCGCTGTGTGAATACCGGCGTACGCAACACTCAATCTGCCAGCACCAAAATGGGGATTACTCGCTGCCATGCTGCGGAACAAATGGGTGACCTGTGGAACACATACTAATGGCACACCAACAACGTCAACTAGGAAGTTCAGTCAAAACCACCTGCCAGATGGACACAGTCCAACAAGTTCTACACTTTACATATGCACATTGGTGTCCATTGTAGGACCCAAAAATTGATACCTATGGAACATCAAATAGCCGTTATCGTTCAACCAGAAGAAGCGACACCCGTAACTATGGCAAGGCTAGACATATGCACCACCAGCATTATTACGGTTGATGACAAGTGTCCATGAAATGCAGGACATATGCACAGAAATCCCCAGAGTTTCGAGTCCATAGAAGTGCGTCCACATCCCAGTCCCGCACACATGAAGGATGTGTAATGGGTACTGTCGAGTGTTGCAGCCAAGGGATCCTGGGTATGTAGAAACAGGGCTCGGTGTTGTTTGGCAGGTAATCCGTCGTCCCACCCCGTGGGAGGGATGTGGGCGTAACACCTGCCTTACCCCCCACTAATAATGCAAAGCATCCACCGGAGAATGCTAAATGCAGGTGTGAAATGTGTACAGCCCTATACCAGTGTCCAGTAGGCAATTCCCATGGATGGACAAGCGTACGACTAAGATGGCACCTATAACTGCAAACCAGGTGGAATTACACAGCCGCAGTAAGGCATAACACAGGAAATACACATAGGGACTACAGTTGACATTCCCCATACAAAGTTGGACCGCCGTGTGAACACCGGCGTACACAGCACTCAATCTGCCAGCAACAAAATGGGGATCACTCGCTACCATACTGCGGAACAGAAGGGCGACCTGTGGAACACATACTAATGGCACACCAACAACGTCAACTAGGATATGTAAACTATGGCGTTCCCACCTATAAAGAAAACATGCTTCAATGAATACATAGGGGATCAACATGTTCTGGTGGTGTTATGTTGAAAATACAGTGACGGATATTTCCTATTGGGACGCCTGAGGTTAATTTAAAGCAGTTGCTAACCTGCATCTTTAGATGTACACCATTTGTTCCCAGTTCTAAAACACCTGGTTTACGTAGCACCACGTAGTATGGGTAGTCAAACAGACATTCGCGATTGGGGAACATACAGCAGCAGTCCAAACCACTGGCCAGTTGGACACAGTCCAGCAATATCTAACTTTACATATGCACATTGGTGTCCATTGTAGGACCCAAAAATTCATCCTAACAGAATTCCATCCAGCCGTTACCGACCACCAGATGACGCGATAGCCGTGACTATGGCACAGTTAGACATATGCACCACCAGTGTGTTTAAGGTTGATGACAAGTGTCCATGAAATGCAGGACATATTAACAGAAATCCCCAGATCGACGAGTCCATGCATGTGCGTCCACATCCCAGTCCCGCACACATGAAGGATGTGTAATGGGTACTGTCGAGGGTTGCAGCCATGGGATCTTGGGTATGCAAAAATGGGGCTCGGTGTTGTTTGGCAGATAATCTATTGTCCTGCCCCGTGGGAGGGATGTGGGTGTAGCACATGACCTACTCCCCACTAATAATGCAAAGCATCCACCGGATAATGCTAAATGCAGGTGTGGAATGTGTACAGGCCATAACAGTGTCCAGTAGGCAATTCCCATGGATGGACAAGCCTACGACCAGGATGGCACCCATACCTGCAAGCCTGGTGGAATTACACAGCTGCAGTAAGGCATAACACAGGAAATGCAGATGGCAACTACAGTAGACACTCCCCATAGAAATCCAGACCGCCATGCGAATACCAGCGTACACAGCACTCAATCTGCCGGCAACAACATGGGGATTACTCGCTGCCATACTGCGGAACAAATGGGCGACCTGTGGAACACATACTAATGGCACACCAACAACGTCAACTAGGAAGGTCATAGGATGTTTAAACACTGGCGTTCCCGCTTATAAAGAACATCCTTCAATGAATTAATAGGTTCTACATGTTCTGGCTGTGTTATATTGACAATACAGTGGCGTATATGTCCTACTGGGACTTCTGAGGATTACTTAAAGCAGTTGCCAACCTACAGCATTAGATTAACACCATTTGGGTTAATCGTAGTAAAACATGGGTTCGTAGCACTACATAATATGGGTAGTCAAACACACATCCGCGATTGGGGAACATACAGCAGCAGTCAAAACCACTGGCCAGATGGACACAGTCCAACATGTTCTACACTTTACATATGCACATTTGTGTCCATTGTAGGACCCAAAAATTTATCCGTATGCAATGTCAACCGGCTGCGATCGAGAGACCCAGATGAAGTGACAGCGGTGACTATGGCACAGCTACATATATGCACCACCAGCGTGTTCAAGGTTGATGTCAACTGTCCATGAAATGCAGGACATATGAACAGAAATCCCCAGATTGTCGAGTCCATAGAAGTGCGTCCACATCCCATTCCCGCACACATGGAGGATGTGCAATGGGTACCGTCGAGGGTTGCAGCCATGGGATCTTGGGTATGCAGAAATGGGGCTCGGTGTTGTTTGGCAGATAATCCATTGTCCGCCCGTGGGAGGGATGTGGGTGTAGCACATGACCTACTCCCCACTAATAATGCAAAGCATCCACCGGATAATGCTAAATGCAGGTGTGGAATGTGTACAGGCCATAACAGTGTCCAGTAGGCAATTCCCATGGATGGACAAGCCTACGACCAGGATGGCACCCATACCTGCAAGCCCGGTGGAATTACACAGCTGCAGTAAGGCATAACACAGGAAATGCAGATGGCAACATACAGTAGACACTCCCCATAGAAATCCAGACCGCCGTGCGAATACCGGCATACACAGCACTCAATCTGCCGGCAACAACATGGGGATTACTCGCTGCCATACTGCGGAACAAATGGGCGACCTGTGGAACACATACTAATGGCACACCAACAACGTCAACTAGGAAGGTCATAGGATGTTTAAACACTGGCGTTCCCGCTTATAAAGAACATCCTTCAATGAATTAATAGGTTCTACATGTTCTGGCTGTGTTATATTGACAATACAGTGGCGTATATGTCCTACTGGGACTTTTGAGGATTACTTAAAGCAGTTGCCAACCTGCAGCATTAGATTAACACCATTTGGGTTAATCGTAGTAAAACATGGGTTCGTAGCACTACATAATATGGGTAGTCAAACACACATCCGTGATTGGGGAACATACAGCAGCAGTCCAAACCACTGGCCAGATGGACACAGTCCAACATGTTCTACACTTTACATATGCACATTTGTGTCCATTGTAGGACCCAAAAATTTATCCATACACCATGTCAACCGGCTGCGATCGAGAGACCCAGATGAAGTGACAGCTGTGACTACGGCACAGCTACATATATGCACCACCAGCGTGTTCAAGGTTGATGTCAACTGTCCATGAAATGCAGGACATATGAACAGAAATCCCCAGATTGTCGAGTCCATAGAAGTGCGTCCACATCCCATTCCCGCACACATGGAGGATGTGCAATGGGTACCTTCGAGGGTTGCATCCATGGGATCGTGGGTATGCAGAAATGGTTCTCGGTGTTGATTGGCAGATGATCCGTTGTCCCGCCCCGTGTGAGGGATGTGGGTATAGCATATGCGTTACTCCGCACTAATAATGCAAATCATCCACCGGAGAATGCAAAATGCAGCTGTGAAATGTGTACAGCGCTATACCAGTGTCCATTAGGGAGTTCCCATGGATGGACAAACGACGACCAAGATGGTCACCCATAACTGCAAACCTGGTGGAATTCCACAGCTGCAGTAAGGCATAACACAGGGAATACAGATAGGGACTACAGTAGACACTCCACATACAAAGACAGACCGCCGTGTGAATACCGGTACACAGCACTCAATCTGCCAGCAAGAGAATGGGGATCACTCGCTTCCATACCGCGGAACAAATGGGTGACCTGCGGAACACATACTAATGGCACACCAACAACGCCAACTAGGAAGGTTATGGGATGGTTAAGCTATGGCGTACCCACTTATAAACAACATCCTTCAATGAATTAATAGGATCTACATGTTATGGTCGTGTTAATTTGACAATACAGAGGTGGAATGTCCTAATGGGACATCTTGAGGATTAGTTAAAGCAATTGTCAGCCTGCAACATTGGAATTACACCATTTGGGTTCAGTGTAGAAAGACCTGGTTTCGAAGCACTACATAATATGGGTAGTCAAACAGACATCAGTGATTGGGGAACATACAGCAGCAGTCAAACCCACTGGCCAGATGGACACAGTGCAACAGGTTCTACACTTTACATATGCACATTGGTGTCCATTGTAGGACCCAAAAATTTATCCGTATGCAATGTCAACCTGCTGCGATCGAGAGACCCAGATGAAGTGACAGCCGTGACTACGGCACAGCTAGATATATGCACCACCAGCGTGTTTAAGGTTGATGACAGGTGTCCATGAAATGCAGGACATATGAACAGAAATCCCCATATTGTCGAGTCCATAGAAGTGCATCCACATCCCATTCCCGCACACATGGAGGATGTGCAATGGGACCGCCGAGGGTTGCAGCCATGGGATCGTGGGTATGCAGAAATGGGTCTCGTGTTGATTGGCAGATGATCCGTTGTCCAGCCCGTGTGAGGGATGTGGGTATAGCATATGCCTTACCCGCACCAATGATGCAAATCATCCACCGGAGAATGCAAAATGCAGCTGTGAAATGGGTACAGCCCTATACCAGTGTCCATTAGGCAGTTCCCATGGATGGACAAACGCACGGCCAAGATGGCACCCATAACTGCAAACCTGGTGGAATCACACAGCTGTAGTAAGGCATAACACAGGGAATACAGATAGGGACTACAGTAGAGACTCCACATACAAAGTCAGACCGCCGTCTAATACCGGCGCACACAGCACTCAATCTGCAAGCAAGAAAATGGGGATCACTCGCTACCATAACGGAACAAATGGGCGACCAGCGGAACACATACTAATGGCACACCAACAACGCCAACTAGGAAAGTTATAGGATGGTTAAACTATGGTGTACCCACATATAAAGAACATCCTTCAATGAATTAATAGGATCTACATGTTTTGGCTGTGTCATTTTGACAATACAGTGGCGGAGATATCCTAATGGGACATCTGAGGATTAGTTGAAGCAATTGTTAGCCTGCATCATTGGAATAACACCATTTGGGTTCAGTTTAGAATAACCTGGTTAACGAAGCACTACATAATATGGGTAGCAAGCAGACATCCGCGATTGAGGAACATACAGCAGCAGTCAAACCCACTGGCCAGATGGACACACTCCAACAAGGTCTACACTGTACATATGCACAATGGTGTTCATAGTAGGACCCCAAAGATTCATCCGTACGCAATGTCAACCAGCTGCGATCGAGAGACCCAGAAGAACTGACAGCCGTGACTACGGTACAGCCAGACATATGCACCCCCAGCATGTTCAAGGATGATGACAACTGTCCACGGAATGCAGGACATATGAACAGACATTCCCAGATTGTAAAGTCCATAGAGGTACGTCCACATCCCATTCCCGCACTCATGACGGATGTGTAATGGGTACCGTCGAGGGTTGCAGCCATGGGATCCTGGGTATGCAGAAACGGGGCTCGGTGTTGTTTGGCAGATAATACGCTGTCCCGCGACCAGGAGTGATGTGGGAGTAGCACATGCCTTACACCCCACTAATTGTGCAAAGCATCCACCGGCTAATGCTAAATGCAGGTGTGACATGTGTACTGCTCCATACCAGTGTCCAGTAGGCAATCGCTAGGATGGACAAGCGAGGACCAAGATGGCACCCATAACTGCAAACCTGGTTGAATCACACAGCTGCAGTGAGGCATAACACAGGAAATACAGATAGGGACTACAGTAGACACTCCCCATACAAAGCCAGACAGCTGTGCGAATACCGCGCACACAGCACTCAATCTGCCAGCACCAAAATGGGGATCACACGCTTCCATACCGCTGAACAAATGGGTGACCTGTGGAACACATACCAATGGCACAATATCAACGCCAGCTAGGAAAGTCATACAATGGTCAAACCATGGCGTTCCCACCTATGAAGAACATCCTTCAGTGAATTAATAGGATAAATGTCAACTGACCATGGAATACACCTAATCAACATCAAGGACCCGCTGGCACCTTATGGCACACAAACCAAGTCACACATAAGTAGATGAAACAGTCAACGAGACATTGTCCACGACAGGTCACATATGGTATACGGTTACGCCATACACATGTAAGCGCTGTCACCCGTAGGCTCGTGAGACTTACACATAACATAGAAGCATCCAGGCTTTAAATATCCCCCTTACACTTCCATTTGTTACTTTCTCAGCAAACAATGAACATGTAACCACAGCATAGAAAGCACAGACGCAATGTTAACTACACACACATATATTAACATCTCAGAAAGCATCCTATTAACACATGTATTACATGATATTGTACTATGTCAATACTCATCAATCAAAGATCTAACAATATATATAGAAGATATGCATATCATATCACTGTAATACAGTGGTACAGAACTGAAAGAGTGGACAAATGTGTGTTAACTCTACATCTGTACCTAAACTGCATTCCTGTTACGGGGTTTAATCCACCTGCTTCTCAAAAGAGGCCTCATCAGTATTCCATCGGTCAGCCCTGGTGTGTGGCCAACCCTCCACCTAATAATCCATCTAAATCCGCATTCTACAGCATACCTGATGAGGTCCCCTCTGGTATTATAACCAGACGTCAGAAACACCAAATGTATTCAGATGCCTTGTGATGTGCTCATAGCCGTCAGAGGCATACGCCAATCCCGCGGCTGCCCAGAGCGCCACTAGTAGGGCCACCTGTCTAGTAGGTGTGTCATGTAGGTATACCAAGATGGGGGCACCATGTGTTGTGGTGGTGGCCATGGAGCCCTACAGCCTAGGGCAGCAGTCGATCTAAGGCCGCTGCCGCGGAGGGGTAGTACGGTTCTGCAGGTATGTGCAGACGGCACATGAAACAGCGGTCCACAAGGATTACCCATAGTGGCGACACCTGCACAGATGGCTATAGCGGACACACACACGCCATGCATACAGCACAGGTAGACATACACACAACATAAATAGGCAATTACACACAAGGTGTATGGCATGTACGGGTACAGTGTCAGTACAGCAAGGATAGCTGTCTGCCACGATATCCAGCAGATGTCTTTAGGGTGTTCTGGACTACGGACGGTGCATGGACAATGTGTGGATATGCAACGTACCACAGTTCTATGTGTCAGCTATGCAAATAGGCGATACATGGGAAAGACAGCTGTCCATGCAAGAGCAGCACTACGGGCACAACATAGGTACGTAGATATACAATGACAGAGATACAGACGGACACATGTGGCAAGCCCGTGAGTGTAATGTACACAGCACCACCCCACCACACCATAGCAGGGTGCACGTGGAGAACACGCTACGGAGGTTGCCAACCACAGCAGGCACACAAGCAGTACACGAGCTGCGACTCACCATCCACAGACACAGGGAATGCGGCAGGATATGAGTGTTCTGCGGAAACCTTAAAGCCATACCCTATGAACCCATGCAGCTGGGAGCATGGACACACACACATGTGGCAGGCATGGTGATTGACCACACCCCCACATACCCAACCGCACAAAAGTATGACACAGGTATAGAATGCGCTACGTGGACCACCGAACACACCACCGGCAGAGGCACATGTACAGGTGGGTGACAACATCCGTAAAGGAATGGCCGCTGATAGCCAAGGTATGTGTTGCGAAGCGTCTAAAAGCATGTTCATCTGCAGAGGCAGCTGGGAACACACACACACACACAAGGAAGGGCCGAGAGTCGAACCTACGCCTACCTACATGAACTCACTACAGCATGAAGCATTTACAGAACGCGCTACCGAGATTACTAAGCACAGCGCTGTCAGAGGCATACTTCTAGGCGGGTGACATCACGCATAAGAGAATAGCTGGCAATAGCCAAGGTATGTGTTGCGGTTGCCTAAAGCATGTTCATCTGCAGAGGCAGCTGGAAACACACACACACACACACACACAGGGAAGGGCCGGGAGTTGAACCTACGCCTACCTACATGAACTCACTACAGCATGAAGCATTTACAGAACGCGCTACCAAGATTATTGAGCACAGCGCTGTTAGAGGCATACGTCTAGGTGGGTGACATCACCCATAAGAGAATAGCTGGCAATAGCCAAGGTATGTAAGCGGCATCTAAAGCATGTTCATCTGCAGAGGCAGCTGGAAACACACACACACACACACACACACACACACACAGGGAAGGGCCGGGAGTTGAACCTACGCCTACCTACATGAACACACTACAGCATGAAGCATTTACAGAACGCGCTACCGAGATTACTGAGCACAGCGCTGTCAGAGGCATACTTCTAGGCGGGTGACATCACCCGTAGGAGAATAGCTGGCAATAGCCAAGGTATGTGTTGAAGCGTCTAAAAGCATGTTCATCTGCAGAGGCAGCTGGAAACACACACACACACACACACACACAGGGAAGGGCCGGGAGTCGAACCTACACCTACCTACATGAACTCATTACAGCATGAAGCATTTACAGAACGTGCTACCGAGATTACTGAGCACAGCACTGTCAGAGGCATACTTCTAGGCGGGTGACATCACCGTGAAGAGAATAGCTGGCAATAGCCAAGGTATGTGTTATGGCGTCTAAAGCATGTTCATCTGCAGAGGCAGCTGGAAACACACACACACACACAGGGAAGGGCCGGGAGTCGAACCTACGCCTACCTACATGAACTCACTACAGCATGAAGCATTTACAGAACGCGCTACCGAGATTACTGAGCACAGCGCTGTCAGAGGCATATTTCTAGGCGGGTGACATCACCCGTAAGAGAATAGCTGGCAATAGCCAAGGTATGTGTTGCGAAGCGTCTAAAAGCATGTTCATCTGCAGAGGCAGCTGGAAACACACACACACACACACACACACACACACAGGGAAGGGCCGGGAGTCGAACCTACGCCTACCTACATGAACTCACTACAGCATGAAGCATTTACAGAACGCTACCGAGATTACTCAGCACAGCCTGTCAGAGGCACACTTCTAGGTGGGTGACATCACCCGTAAGAGAATAGCTGGCAATAGCCAAGGTATGTGTTGCGGTTGCCTAAAAGCATGTTCATCAGCAGAGGCAGCTGGAAACACACACACACACACACACAGAGAAGGGCCAAGTCTAACCTACACCTACCTACATGAACACACTACAGCATGAAGCATTTACAGAACGCTGCCATCGAGATTACTGAGCACAGCGCTGTCAGAGGCATATTTCTAGGCGGTGACATCACCCGTAAGAGAATAGCTGGCAATAGCCAAGGAATGTGTTGCAAAGCGTCTAAAAGCATGCTTATCTGCAGAGGCAGCTGGAAACACACACACACACACACACACACACACACACAGGAAGGGCCGGGAGTCGAACCTACGCCTATCTACATGAACTCACTACAGCATGAAGCATTTACAGAATGCGCTACCGAGATTACTGAGCACAGCGCTGTCAGAGGCATACTTCTAGGCGGGTGACATCACCCGTAAGAGAATAGCTGGCAATAGCCAAGGAATGTGTTGCAAAGCGTCTAAAAGCATGCTTATCTGCAGAGGCAGCTGGAAACACACACACACACACACACACACACACACACACACACACACACACACACAGGGAAGGGCCGAGTCGAACCCACGCCTATCTACATGAACTCACTACAGCATGAAGCATTTACAGAACACGCTACCGAGATTACTGAGCACAGCGCTGTCAGAGGCATACTTCTAGGTGGGTGACATCACCCGTAAGAGAATAGCTGGCACTAGCCAAGGTATGTGTTGCGAAGCGTCTAAAAGCATGTTCATCTGCAGAGGCAGCTGGAAACACACACACACACACACACACACACACACACACACACACACACACACACACACACACACAGGAAAGGGCCAAGAGTCGAACCTACGCCTACCTACATGAACTCACTACAGCATGCAGCATTTACAGAACGCGCTACCGGGATTACTGAGCACAGCACTGTCAGGAGACATACCCCTAGGTGGGTGTTATCATCTGCAGAGGCAATGCGGCCGATAGGGAATGAAGACAGAGTGCGCAGTCACACAGCCTGTTACCATCCCAAGGTGGCCATACAGTAACACGGTAGTGCTGCAGTCGGGAATACCAAATGACTACGGAGCAGTACATCATGACATGAATACGGGATGCACCACATGACAGTATACCCTATGAGAGGGCATCCGGCGTGCAGGATGTAGGCCGGCAATGTGGCATGACAGCCACATATGAGTCACCTGGATGGTCACCATGGCTATGCAGGATGTCATTGGCCATGGCTACACGCCTAGTAGCAGACATCGGTGCCGACTGTCGTGTGTACCCCCGACAGGTGTACTGGCCATGGCTCACACCTAGCGGTTGCAAAGGGAGACAGACATGCTCCCGGGTATCAACGCAGTCGGCCGCGGTGTGCACTGTACTGTGTGTCCATCTACACAGCTGCTTACTGGGCATGCTCAGACACTTAGAATCGGCACAGTGCAGACATGCATACACATGGTGCGATGGCATGGGAGGCAGACTGGGACCGCCGTGTGTGTCCAGCCACACAACAGCACCCGCCATGCCACAGACGGGCAGTTGCGAAGGGGAAACAGGCATGCACCTGGGGTATCAATGCAGTCGGGCGCGGTGTGCACTGTACTGTGCGCCCATCTACACAGCTGCCCACTGGGCATGCTCAGACACTTAGAATCCGCACAGTGCAGGGATGCATACACATGGTGTGATGGCATGCGAGGCAGACTGTGGACCGCCGTGTGTCCAGCCACACAACAGCAACTCGCCATGCCACAGATGGCGGTTGGCGGGAAACAGGCATGCACCCGGGGTATCAATGCAGTCGGGCGCGGTGTGCACTGTACTGTGCGTCCTTCTACACAGCTGCAGACTGGGCATGCTCAGACACTTAGAATCGGCACAGTGCAGACATGCATACACATGGGGCGATGGCATAGGAGGCAGACTGTGGACCGTCGTGTGTGTCCAGCCACACAACAGTGACCCGGCCATGCTCACACACGTAGTATGTGCTACGCGCCATCCGGCATGCAGACGGAGTGCACACACCGCAAGTCATCGCCAGGTAAACCCGTACACACGCGCAGGGTGGACACACATGCAGTCACACGTACACACACAGATGACAGCACAGGCGCCACGGGTGCAGGCTGAACATGTACACACCGACGTGAACACTGTAGTTGCTATGCCAGCACCATGTCATCGGAGCAGCAGTATGCCTCACGGTCCAGAAACTGCATGTGACATATGTCCAGAAGACTATGTGGCGGTGTACGTCCACCGTGCAGAGTACACATGTACTATCAATGATCCCACAGGTGTGATGTAGTCCACCCGTACCGGTATACACAGACAGGTGTGCTCCACACATGCCACGGGCCTGACACAGGTATGACACACAACTGCAGCTGTACCACAGTGAAACAATGTCTGGATATGTCACATATGTGGTTTCCAGGCTGTGTGCATGGACTGCACTCAGGACACATACGAAGCCTGTGATGTACCACATGCATGACACAGGCGTACGCGGTAATACACACACGAAGGGAAGGCGGACACATGTGTGTGGTATGCACCCCCTACAGGGTGTGGCGGTGTACACAGAGACACATACCCTTGTACAGTTTGCCTGTAACAGCTGTGATACCAAACCACAGTCCATGTTCCATGCATGTTGACACACATGTGACAACGTAGCAATGCGTACACACATGTCAACAGGGGATACATGTGACACGTGTACTGTGCATGGTGCAGCCATGCAGGGGCGGTGTCTGGTGTCCGTAACACAGATGCAACCCCCTCCCACATGCATACCCATCATGGGGGCCGTCATATGGTGGCATAGTAACAGCACGCATGGCAGTCTGTGTGTACACCATTTGTTTAAACACCTGTCCACATGCATGTGTGCAGGTGCTGGTCACAGGTGTGTCACACACCGTCCAACCCTGCCATGTGCACACAGTCCGCTATGTCGCCTTTACATGACAGCGCTGCCATGATGCATACCCATCGGCCATGCGGGTTCGACCATATGTCACATTGCCACTGTAACCCCTACCACCACCCAAGTGCAGATATTGGCACAGCTGCCAGATACAGTGGTAGTATGCAGGATGCACCACATACCGCTGCACGCCTGCACAAATCCCATGTAGCGGGTGTGGCATTCCTAGCACCAACATGTGCAGGAATGTGTGCCCATGTATGCCACAGATCGGGGAACTATGCCACGTGCCACACATCACTGTACACCATGGTAGAGCTCTGTACCTACTTCAGTGTGGGGTGCACCGATGTGGATGGTGTGGTACATGCAACACGTCATCCCTCCATGTAGACATGTGTGGCCACCACCATGTCAGTGTGTCGACATGTGTGTATGTCTGCTGCCTGTTGAGAGGGTGTATGCAGATATGGTGTTGTGACTGGACACTGACCACACAGGGTGACCATCCCATAGTGGTGCTGCATTGTACAGCCCTGTCATTCCCACACCTGTGAGCCTTACTGGCCACCTGTGCAAGACCACCCCCTGTGACATGGCGCGTCGGTGCATTGTCTTGTGAGGGTGCCGACCACACAGACAGGTGTCCCCATCTGCACACAATGGTGTGTGTGCCATAGAGGTGTACGCCTACGACGCGGAATATTCCAATACCGGTACAGCATCCGACTGTCGAACACTGTGCACCACAGCTGACAGGTGACACCTGCGGTCAGTAGCCAGTACACTGCGTACAACACCTGCAGAATGTCACCATACCTGTACTGTGTCATGCCATGTATGTGATGTCTCTGTCCACCATAGCCTGTGGCACCGACCACAGGCGCGTCAGGTGCAGTATATGTGTGGACATGTGCGTCATGTACCGTGTAAGCAACGTTACACTGTATCCGGCTCTGCAGGTCTATGTGTATGACCTCCCTTCTTGCAATCCCGACTGTCTGTTCTCTACATCACAAATGCTTTGCACCTGCTCCCATAGTATTCCCACATAGATAAAGTACATGTATACTAAATGGAGTACTACACTGTCCTAGAATCCCCTTGTGTGCCCAATTCCCTATAGGTGCCTTCTGACCCGGCTACACAGCAAATGCATTCACATCCTCTGGCATGTCGACGGGTCAATTGCTAGCGACCTCTCCTGTTCAGATGGTGAATCTGGGCTTCCTGGCCACTGTTACAGGTGCCTCATGGACACGGACAAGCCGCACCTCCCCCAATGAACATAATACATGTGACAGATGCAACTATATAGCCAGACAGGGGGCTGTGCTCTCTCCAACCATGACCAGCAAGACCACGCGGGAGGGGAAGGACACAATGCACACCACATACCCAGTGTCACATGTGACTATCGCAAATGCCAATCAAACACATGAACACACTACGACATACCTGGAGGCACTGTAGGACATGTTGCAAACCTAACGAGCCCTCTGAAGCAGACACACAAGCTACTGCCTCCACAGGACATAGGACATGCAACACATAGTTCTCAACGTCAGTGTGCTAACCCGGCAGAGCCCCAAAGGTGACACACACACTGCCAGACACACCTGTAATGGGTGACGCCACTGCCAGACACACCGATGTCCCACCCACCATACTGAACAAGGGAATGATCACAGTAGGCTGCCTGCCAGGCGCTGGAATACGCCACATAACACACGCACTCAGGTCACTCCGCAGCATGTACAGGTATGACGCGGTCATTGCCCATGCTGGTGTCAACGTCTGGTGGCATACCACCCTGGGATACATTACAGGAGACATAGAGGGCCACTCAGATTGTGTAGGCCAGGCCAGCATGTCCCTGTCCCTGGGCAGTATCCCGCCCTCATCAAGTATGATGCCACTACACTGGCTCAATGTGGTCACCCTTGATAATGTCCTGGTTACCGGTTTCAGTCTGAGGGGATCCGGATTCCTCTTACCTGGGATGACATGCTTGGCACGCCACGCCCCTTTGCATGGTATGGCTGGCAGCTGTCGCCCCTGGTCTACAAGGGCTTGGTGAAGGCACCTGCCACCCACACAGTGCTCACCACAGGCACGGCTCGAATGATAAACCTACCACCCCACACTACAAGCCTGGAGAACACACAGGATAATACAGCTCACTGCCAGTGGTATACAGCCAAGCTGCACACCCTCAAATGCCCTCCTCAGTATGGAGGACATCGATGTCAGTGCTGTGACTGAAACATTGGTCAGGGCTGCTGAGAGCACCCAAGCACTGTCGGGTCATACCCCATATCACGCGTTCAGGACCATAACCCGGACATAACACAGAAGGAGGGGGAGTCCCCATTTCCATGACAGATACACACACCTCCATGTTGGCAGAGATGCACGCAGCAGCGGGGAATATCCAGGTGCAATTAACAATGGTTAGGACTGCCCTACAGTTTGTTGCATGCTACAGACCACCCTCCCAAACCCAGGATACCTGCACAGCCATCCTGAGGGCACTGGTGAGTGTGCATGCTCTCACAACACCTTCGTATTGGGTGACATCAACCACCCATACATAGACCGAGAACATTACCCAGGACACAACGCCCTACGGCAAAGGTCCCAGGTGTTCATACACCTGACTGCTGTGGAACACCCATGCACCATACCCACTAGGGGGGGACGTATACCAGTTCTGATCATCACACATGGGGAGGATATGCTCCACCCAGGATGTACATCCCTCAATGGTGATGTCAGACCGTATAGTGGATCCACTGGTAATCCGCATCCTGCACCCAACACCGGCATGGGAGACCTAAGTGACGACCTCTCCACAGCGAACCACACATGTCATACGACCGGTGTGGTACCCTACAAGGCCTCCATGCCAGTGGTAAACACAGGCCACACTGCTGAAACCCTTACAAATGCCTTCTCTGAGCACCCCCAGGGATGTCTGCACCAAGCGATCATGATAACATCAGGACCTTGTCCACCGAAGGCAGGCACATTGTCTGGTGGACCCCAGCCATTGACAAACTGTAAAACAACAGTTGGAGCTATTACATGACAGAGCAATATCAGTACCAGGGAAGGCATCACAGATTAATACCGGCGTTAACATACGATCACACATACAATCATCCAAGGCCGCTTGTGGGAGTGGTACTGCAGAGGGCACAGGAGACAACCATAGGGCCTTCCTTAGCTGTGGTAGGGACATGGGTGGGAGCACACAGTCATGCCCGGAATTACTCTGGAATGGTACCATGATCACTGAACCCACAGACATTGTCAACAAACCAGCGGACATGTTCCATGCATACATCTACCCCGCCCCAAGAGGGGACGTATCCATCCCACCAGAGTCTAGCCTCCCAAACATCCCGTATGCCCAGGAGTGATCTGATATCTGTTAAGCGGTGAACACAGCACCAATGGGCCCAGATGGTGTCCCTGGCTGTGTGCTACTCAACCTCATTGAGGCCCTCGCCCCACACATAAGGCCGCTGTGTCATCTTAGGCTTACTACGGGCTAGGTCCCCGCTGGATGGCATACGGCAGCTGTGGTCCCAGTATGCCAGGGTAGTGCTCTTATGGACTGTAGACATTCCTGCCCTATCAGCTTGACAAGCCTTGTCTGCAAAGCTGTGGGGAGGTCCATACTGGGGCCCATAAGTACAGACAGTGGTGTACAGCCAATACCGGAACATACCCACATCGACTTAGTCAAGGGCAGATCCTGCCTCCCAAACCTGCTCGACCTGTCTGGAGGGGTCACTAAGGCCATTGATGGGGGTACGTCGGTTTGCACAGACTACCATGACCTGGCGGGATTGCTCAAACCACACTTCAGGTGGGACTCATGGAAAGGCTCGCCAGCCGCATATGTGGAGACGTATGTCACACGATGGTTAACCAACTGGAAGAAGAGCACACCAAACAAGGTTTGTGTTCCTCGTGCCATGTCAGACTCCAAGCTGGTCTCCAGTGGAGGCCCACAGGGCTCAGTCCTGGGCCCCCTCCTGTTCGGCATTCAACCTTCCAATGTGCATGCAAACACAGGGGGATTGTGGCAGACAAGGTATGCAGATGACTGCACACCGGCCACCATACTCAACACCCCATCTGACACGGACATCCACCTGGGGCCTCATAGAAATGGATAACTGGTGCCAGAGCCATGGCCTGATGCTACATGCCAGGGAAGGTGCAGACCTACCCAGTGGGAAGGACATGTTCGGCCCGATGTAACATGTAGGTGGTAATCCATTCAACATGGTGGACGCGTTCAGGGACATGAGTACCAAACCTGTCGGTAACCTCTGTCGACACTCACAATGCCAATGTGGTTGGGAAGACATTCCACTGTGGCCACCTGGTCAGGACGGAATCACATCCACATCAGGGGAGTTCATTGTACCTCTGTACACTTCACACATCAGACCAATGATTGCATACAATGCCACATCTGGGATGTACCTAACCTGACACCTGCAGCACTCGGAAGGACCACAAATGTTCCACAACACAGGGATGAAGGTGCTGAGACATGTGTCACACGCTGCCCGACCAAGGGGACTCCGGCTGTATACCTTCCCAGCACGTCTGCTCTGTGGTGATCTGTGCCTGACATACACGGCCATGTCCGACCTGGGTGACATGGACATGTTCCACCTCCTAGGCTCCAAGCAAACACGGGCACAGAAGCAACTGACAGAAACCTCAACATGAACATAAATAGGATGTGCTGGGGGAACAGGGTCAATACCCAGAGACCCCCTACAACATGGAAAGGATTCCCAGCCCATGTGAAGCAGTGCCCCTGACTGACTTTGTCCAAGAGTAATCATGACGTGTGGATGTGTGATCGTAGGTATGTGCCAGGCATCATCTCTGTGTCACTGCTGGACAGAGGGACAGCGGACCGATGGATGTGGTATCCTCATCCTAAGGGGTGTTAACAGCCACACACACTCTGGCTAGGCTTACACATGCCGTAGGGCACATAGCCTGGTATGTACATGTGCGCCTATGTACCTATGCAGGGGTCCATGCAGGTTGCGGGTATCTGGGGTATGCTGATATTGCCAGATGTGCCTGTGGGTACCCCACAGCTACACGTGGGGGACTGGTAACAGTGCTCACAGTAGGCACATGCAAGTACACCATAATTGGCATACAGGTTAACTGAACCAACATGGTGCTACACATGTAACCGCCACGCATACCGTGTACACAGAGCAATGTATGCTGCACCTGCACTACATGGTATGTCTGCTGCATGATGTCTGTGCACGACGCACATCACATATGCACCTGTCACCTGTCATACACAACCACTGCAACATACACATCGCGTACTATGCGGACACAGGTATCACATACACCTCTCACTATCTTGTCCACCCTGTGCATCAGAATATGTTTGCATAACCGTGCACCGATGGTGTGGATCACAGTGCTGCGGCAGAGGCTTCATCATATGCACAGGGTGATATGTGTGCCAGGGGCATAGGCTGTACCAATGGATGACATCATGTGTGTGTGTAAGGGCCTGTGCATTTACTGGGCATGACTGTGCAGAATGCATGTGGATGTGGTGGAGCCCTACAGTTGTGTCTGCTGTGTGTGGGTATGTGTGTACACAGTTCAGCCTTCTGTGATGCCTACACGGGGTATACTTGGCAGCCCTAGACTGTACAGTGCAGGTTGTATAGCTCACTGTGTCCGCCTGCGGCCACGTGACCCGTGCCTGCCTGGGGTCGCACGGGCACTACCGGGTGGAGGTATTGAGTGGCCACTCTCCGATGACACATGTCCGCTGGAACCGTGTCCACGCTGGGACCGTCCAGGGCCACGTCCACGTCCACGTGGCCTGCTGTGTCCTGGTGTGGTTGGTGTAGCACCAGCTGCACTGCTGCTGCTACCAGCACTGTGTGAGTGGGCATGAGAGGTGGCACGCATACGTCGACCTGCACTAGGTGGTGTTGCTGGCCTACGGCCACGTGTCCTATGCCTCACCCCTACCAGGTGTTCCAGCACAGACACCTCACGCTCGCGGATTGACATGCCTCGGTCAAGGATTCCAACCATCTCACCTAATCTCCTGTCCAGAACATCGGCAAGCTGCTGTTGAGCATTCGCCAATGACTGGATGTTCTCATTTAAGGAACGGATTGCGGCCCTCTGCAGCCTCTGCCCTTCTTGGTTCTGCCATTCGGCACGTGCCTGTGCCACCATTACAGTCTGAAACATGTGTCTGGTGATACCAGCTGCTGCACCCTGTATGGCAGGTGCATGTCTACCAGTGCTCCTCCTACGAGCAACACCAGCCACATGCCTGTGTGGCACATCACCAGTCATTACACTGGCAACATGGTGTGTACCCGCACCTTCTGCAGCCACCACACATTCCTGCTCAGTGCCAACAGACGCTGACTGTCCTTCCTCTATGGGCAACGGTGATGTGGTATGTGTCGGCATCTGAACCGTGTGGGGGGATGAAGGGGACATAGGTGGGATGTTATCCAATGGCACAGCTTCTGCCCGTGATGACCCTGCCTGTGCCTCATGCACATGGTCATCACCGCTAGTATCTGTGGGGACACTAGCATCAGATGGACCGCAGGAGGGGAACGCACCTACAGCACCTGTGAATACAAAGACATACCGTAAGTTACATTACACACACGCAGACACACACGCAGACACACACACACACGCAGACACACACACAGACACACACACACACACACACACATGCGGACACACACAGACACACACACATGCAGACACATCATGCATGTGATATTGCAGGTGGCATGCAGCATTCCCACACCACAGCCCAGTGAATGCAGCCCAGACATTAATAGTGGTAGTATGCATACTGCCCTGGAGTGCACACTACATCAAGCAGGTGTCTTTTAGTAGGCTTGCAGTACACACATTCATGGTAGTTTGCATGCATCACCGTGATACACCGTGTGGCCACGGGCGGGTTAACAGTACACATGGCTGGCGTCACTATGCCATGTAAACCGCAAACATGCGCGGTATCATGTGGACATGTGACAATGGTGTCCCACCACATGCACCACATCATAACGGATGTCACAGTGCAGTGTTATGTGTACAGGCTACAGACAGAATGCATGTGTAACAAGGATGTCTGTGCAGGTGTGAGCTGTGTACATAGCTGTACAGTGGGGAGTACGGCCACTGTGCCACTGCACGGCAGCAGGACACAGGTATGTTTCTGTGCGATGCGTAACCTGGACGCATTGCATTGCCATGTCTGCAACTCAGTCATGCTGTTCCACAGCACGTATATGGTAGACATTGGTGGCACCTCTAATGGCTGCAGACAGGCATTTCATTTGTCTGGTGTACCACATCAGATGTCCAGGGGGTCCACTACAGCTATGACCGCACTATGTGTGGACAGGGTGCAACGGTGACTACCCACTGCGGATGTACTGTGTGGCAACATGCCTGTAGGTATCACCCATGGCCATGTTTGACTGGTTCATGGACAATTGTGTGTGATGGGCATCGTGTACACAACCCTGTGGTGGCCCATGTGACATACACCCATACTAGTCTGAGGTGTCACATTCCCGAAGGCTATGCAGACATTGTGGATGTCTGCTATGTCGTGCATAGGTCATGTCATGGTGAGACAATGTTGCGGACAGACCACCACGTGCATGGGACATGTCATGTGCCATGTCACAACGTGTGCACCCAATGCAGGGGCATAGGTCACAGTGGCAACACCTGTGTGCTGGCCAGATCACAGCTCACTATATGGTACTGTGTGCGTACCGCAAAGGCATACCGATGCATACTACACATGCAGCCATTGTGGAACACCTACACCATTGTATGCATAGCTGACTCACATATCACACCGATGGGTTATGTGGTGTCATGCCGGTCTATACTAACGGTTGTATCTACTGTACATGGGTGGCGTGTGTGTCGGGTGGTGCAACCTGTATACTGTGACTGGGGCAGACCCAGGTATGCATGTCATACCTGGACACATGGGGAATATCTATACACCGTATCATGCCTATTACTAGCAACAGTCTCACCTGTGACAGACCCATGTCTGTGCGACACGCCAGAGGTACCTGTATAGGGGCGACACAACAGTATACACATTAGCCATTACTATCGCCACGGTAAGCACTGTGCATGTCACATCATGTACCTGTGTGTTAGCATGTGCTATGCACATGTCTGCAAACACAACGTAGCATACTGTAGTATGCAGCTAGTGTGGCCATATACCTGGCGTGTGTTGCTACATTATGTGGTGTACTATGACACCCACACCTACGTCAGTTATCATACAAACATGCAACAGTGACTTACCAGGCAGCTCCAGGCTCGTTGGTTGGGAGACACCCACCTCCACGATGGCAGCGAGGGTTTCTGCATGTTGTTCCCTGGGTGTCCCCAGACTGACCAGGAGCTCCTCCGTGTGTGTGAGTGGGGGCTGGGTTCGTGGCCCACCACCTGTCCCACCTTGTTGTCTGGCGATTGCGGCGGCACGCTGTTTCGCGTGCCGAATTAGGTCTGTGCAGTGTCTGCGGATCTGCTGGTAGGTGCGGTTGTGGCCGCCCACGTTGTTCACCCTCCTGCGCAAATCCTGCCACACGTCATCATGCTGCTGTGCCTATAGTGGCACATGGCTGAATAGTATGTCATAGTTGTCGTGGAGCAATGGTATAATCACTTCATCCTCCTGTCGGCTGAAGGCAGGCAGCTGGGAACGTGGCATTATCTGTAAGACATAATGATGTTGACATGTCTCATTTACACTGCTGTACTGGCATACTGCTGGACATACATTGCTATGACATGTACAACATCTGCACAGTAATCTCTGCGATGCATCATGGCAGTGACACAGCCGACGTGTTGCCGTCACACCATTGAGCAGTGGGTCTCATATCATATCTGAGTGTCACCTCATCACACTGTACACGCACCATGTTGATGTTAGCCTGCTGTGGACATGTGTACCTGCCTGCACCTGTGTCCATATCAGTTGGCACAGGTCCCCATGTGACATCAGTTCTACTGTTCACCTGGATGCTGTGTATATGTGACTAGGCATCCCGTACGCGGCCATTATGAACGTCAGCGGTGGCACTGCACACATACACATGGACACCTGTACATGCATGTGTTGTGCCATGTACATCCACACAGCACTGTACGGGTGTTGGCCAACCTGCCACGGCTCACCTGTGTTGCACATGTGATACACATGGGACAATGTGTAACCATGTGACATTGGCAGGAAAGGCCATGCATAGCAGGTGCGCACGCACATTGTCCACAGCAACACACAGCACCTGTAACACCACAGGGTGCATCACTGCCACATTACTGCTGTGGACGGTTGATAGTGAAAGTGCCTTTTGTCCATCGCACCATGTAGGACTGTGATAGCACGTGCAGCCTTGCTGGGCAGGGCTGCATGGTATGGCAGGGTATGTCACATACATGGCACTGGGATGTGACCCACCTGGGGGTACTGATATTGGCAGGGTGGCTGTCCATTCCATATGTCATTGCTATGTGTATATGGACATTACACATGTCTATCATCATGGTGTGGACACTGGCCTTCTGCAAGGTAGGCTGCACACTGCTTGGTGGGGGTGTGTCTGGTGCATGCAGGTATCGCACATTTATGCATACACATTAACCCTGACAGGTGCTATGTGCTGCAATATTGTTCAACACAGTGCTGTATGTGCCCACACACTGCTATCCCATGCACATGGATGGTTGCCTGGCCTGACATGGGTACCACATATGTCTACATCCAGTGCCTGCTGCCACCCCCATGTCAGCTGGTGCACCACACAGCGCCATCCCTCCCACGGGGAACCTGGTGTTGGGCACAGCATAGGTATCCATGTATGGGGACAGGGATGTTCACATAGGGGCACTGATGGTAACGTCGATCTGACCATACACGTATGACGCACCCCTCACACATACAACCCATTCAGTATGTTGTTCGCAACACTGACACAGCTATATTGCTATGCCGGAGACATTCCCAGACGTACATACACAGATGCATGCACATCTGTCTGTGGCATGGGTAGACTATTGGCGTGGTTCGGCACATAACGTGTTTGAGTGTGGCTGGCGCAGACCTACTGTGCACATGTCTACAGAGTAAGCCTGTTCTACAGTAGCCATCGGTGATGTGCTGTGCACATATCACATCTGCACATTGTGTTGGTGTCTGTCTGTCCACGGGCCAGTGGTGGGACACAGGGGTATTGGTGAACATATATGCATGCAACCCTGTACTGCTGTACTGGTAGATTCTCGGGTGCTAATGTGTCATAGACATGCACACCGTACCCGAACAGGTGGTAGTGGGTTGCCACCCGTACCCATCTCCTCTTGTGAGTTGCTATCATCCAACACCCTCTTTGTATTGTATGTTCAGGCTATGCACCTGTGTGGGGCATGTGGGCATGCAATGCAGTACTGCATGCCTTTGCACACATCGCAAAACATGTCACACAGGTACACTGGCAGCCGTACACTTCACAGCTTGATGACGGCACAACACATGTTGTACACATGTAACACATATCCTGTGGGACATGGCCAAATGTACAGGCATGTCCAACAGTCACGTACCACTGCTACCCCTACATGATGGCTATGCAGGACATGTGGCGGTACAGCAACTATCACATGTACACGTGCAATGCCCCCCTACCTACATGGCATGGTACCGCCTGTGGGGCATATGCGTCTGCATCCATGCTATGGCCATAGATGACAGTTGTACATCGATATGTGCAACATACCTCATTGGGTGTTCTCATGTGTGCATGTTCAACATGTCTACGCATTGTTTGTGTCTGTCACACAGTCATTGTTGTACATGGTTTACATGGCAGCCATGGCGTACTGTGTGTGATTCCAGGTACTTCATTGGGATACCAGCATTGTACATTATCACGGCATATTCCAGCCATCATGTAGCCATCCTAGCTGACACTGTTATCCAGACAGTGGGAGGTGTTCTGCCATCTGCACATACGTCACACAGTACGAGGGTGGCTGACACCCATTCTGGGGACAGGGTTCTGACTGCTGTGGATGTGTGTGATGCTGTCGACGACCATGACTGCACCTGATGGTCACATCTGGATGTGTAACATTCACAACACACACCTACCTTCACATAGCAACACATCATCCACAACAATGGACATTCCTGCCAGAACACTGTGTGCAGTATGTCTGTATGAACACTGCAGGCACCACTGGTGGCCCCCAGCATGGCAGCCAACAGCACCAGTGTATATCCCGTGTGACCATGGGTTACACCATTCACAACACACCTGTCTCAGATGACCCTGTTGTGGATCACGGTGCAGTTCCACACATCATGTTACACTATACATCATGCACCAATATGTTGCGGACGTGTGAACGGCTGTGCAACTCAACATATGCACACATGACACATCACCTGGTACAACATGTCTGTCTTACCACACGTTAATGTGACCACCCTGTGATGGCATTGTACAGGCTACGTGGACTGGGACATGTGATGGCTCAAAGGTATATTCACCCTCCGGGTGTGTGTCTAGCCAGGTGTACAGTAGGCAGTGGTCTGCACACAGGGATACTGTACATTGGCCTACTCTGTCACTGCGACTGTTGACTATGCTCATACTGTACTTATACAGGCATGTGATATCTGACCAGTATGACAGTCGTGGTCGACCACACTACTGTGGCACACATGACCTGCGGACATCTGCCTAGGGTGTGGAGCTCACATGTACATCTTCACATGCTATGCTGCCTCTGCAGTGGTGTCACATGTCTGTCTCCAGCAGGGCTGTAACAGGCAGGCACGGCATGCAGTAATGTGGGACAATGCTTGCACCTTCCACTGTGCTGCACACAAGCAAGGCACGCACACTAGTGCACGCCTGACATTTATCTGCGGTGCCTGGGACCTGCCTCCATTCTCTGCACAGCACACCTGCCAGTCCAGATTGTACACGGATCATACCTCCCAGGCACATACCTGGACTGCAACACACACAGGTGAGGGGATCCCACATCACACAATGTTTTACACACATACTGTACATTTTCCTAACACAATGCATCGTAGTTACTCCATGTTCGGATACCCATGTTTGTGACCACTAGACACATTGTAACACGCACCAGAGAGTACACTGTACACCACAGGTTACATGCTGGCTGTGTTGTCATACTGTACATTGCACCTCGGAC
Source organism: Protopterus annectens (assembly GCF_019279795.1). Lineage (NCBI taxonomy): Eukaryota > Metazoa > Chordata > Ceratodontiformes > Protopteridae > Protopterus > Protopterus annectens. Next base: position 1,086,589,274 of record NC_056727.1, on the reverse strand, counting down.
AGCTGCTACTGCCATGTGCTGACAGCAACCCACACTTCCTTAGTATGGAGTCCCATGTACCCACACATGCTTGGCCATGCACTCCACCTAGCTGGGTGACACATTACATAACACATACCATACCTACACTACCCTCGGCATGCACCATACCTCCATGTGTCTGCTGTGTTAAACCTGGGGATATCCCCCCTCTGGTAAATGAACATATATGCTTCACGGCCCTGCTAGCCACACCCTGGACACACACCCATCGCAGCATACATGGTACATGTGCTCTACAGCCGGTACTACTGACGTCTGCTGACGGGGGTGGTTAATGGCATGGCACCTCGGCAGATGGACAGTGTACGTGACTATGCTGACACATATCACAGTGCACTTCTGCAACATGTACGCAATGGTAGGGACCATGCTGTTCCACACAGACACATGGCAGTACTGGCCTTTTCACAGATGCCATGGTGGTAGTCATGTTCCATGCACATCTGCTGTGTGGGCACATGTGCAGGCTGTTGCATGGTGGGTATATTCACATGTGTGGGGTGCATCACTTGACAGCCATGGTGGGTCCTCGTGGTCCATCACATGCTCCAAGGCTAGCTACCTACACATGACTGACGCACATTGCAGTGTGGGCCCTCAGGCAGTGTGGTGGTATCTCTGTGTTGTTTGGCTACATCCACATTCGATGTAGCGTACAACAGTCACCCAGGCATTGCTGACTGAGATGATGTTGGCAACATGCCAGGCAATGGTGTACCTACCAATAATACACACTCTCACTCACTACAGGGTTGCAATCCATACATGGACATCGCAGTGTCCCTGTGGACACATACATGGTACTGCCATGCACACGTTATGTCCTAAGACACTGTCCCAATGTCACCTTCCAATCTCCCTAGCTGTTATGTCCCGCCAACCTGTTTGGTATGTGTCTCCACAGCAGCCCACTGAATTAACTGCTAGCCTGTTCTTGGACGTTGTGTACCTTGACCACCAGACTACCGCATCTATCGCACTACACATGGGTGGTACTGCATTGCACGTGTGGGACTGGATTCGTACACCCATGACTGGACCATTCAGTATGGCACTGGGGCATGTCCTCACATCCGTGCTTCACACACTCATTGATGACCTCCATGCCTTTACTGGCACCCTTGTTGGGCCTCTGTGTGCCACAGCACACCACATACACATGCTGGCCACCTGTCATACCATTGCATGGGTGGTTGGTGTGGTACACAGGGTAGCAGATCAGACATTGTCCCCACATTGCCCTTCAGCACCATTCCACATTCTGGTATTAGCAATGTACACATCCACCGTCACATCATACCCTGTGTCTCAGGATGTTAGGCTATATGAATCCTGGACAGGACACACAGTGGTGCAAGCATATCATGCTACCTACTACATGTCAGGTACATGTGGCATTACACAGTCCTCAGTCATGTGGCCCCTCATGTTCACTATTTGCTTACATACACAACATGCTGTCACAGAGTACTGTCCATGCCTAGATATCACACATCTACATACCTGGCACCATTGTAGCTCCACCAGCTCATACTGATAACAACCGTACAGGTGTCGGTGTGGCAGATACATCGTGTGGATGTCATTGGCCAGGATACATCACACATGGTGCATGCACATCACCTTTGCATAGCAACAGTCATCCACTGGGTATCACATGGATACTGTCCCCATACATGCATATCACATTGTACATGGTTGCTGTACACACACATGCCCCACATGGTGCTGTGGTTGCCATATTCCAGTGTGGCATGGGTACACATCTGCAGGGCCACACATATCTGTACTGTGTGTGTTGCTGGTACATAGGTAGCCATTGTACCTGTGCCATACACACATCTACACACGGGCAGGGTTACAATAACACATTCATGGTGTACCTTCCACAACGGCTACGACTTTACATGGCACGGCATTATCATGCCGTGATGTGTACCAGGCTCGGACAGTTTACATATGCAGATGACAGACGGGGAACACATCTGTACTCATCTGCATACCACATACACAGGGGTGTCATCTACTCTGACATGGGCCATGTCCTCCGCATTAGTGATGCATGTAGTACTCATACTTAGCAATTGCAGTGGGCGGGGTGAATGGAGCACTCCTGCATATGTGCACACATGCCACATTGCATGGCCTGGGCTTCTGTGTTACTTCCGCAGACACAACACACACCATGCTGTGGAACGTAGGTCCTGTGCACATATCACAGGGACACACTGTGGCACTGTTCATGTGATAGCTCCCTTGCTGATAGGGTGACATAGTCATGGTACCACCACAGTGGCAGTACTGTGTGGACATGCAGTTGACATCCACCTCTGCTGTTCAGTGGACACTACCATGGGGAGGTGACACTACTGTGTACACTGCACATGTGTTTACACATGGACCTGCCGGACTTCATTGTTGCACACATTGCACCTGCTACAGATCGTTTGGACATGGTTACTTGGGGTTCCTTCCATTTCGGCTGGCTATTCTGCTACTACTCTGTCCCATATGTACAGGCCATACATATCCTGTTAGTGTACATAACACTAGGCCATACCTCCATTATGCATGCTATGCCTGTGATACTGTGTATGATGTCTGTCATATCCACCATGACAGCTTTACATTACACATACTTGACATAGTAACCCCTACTGCGGGGCATACGTGCACGTCGTGCGCACATTACGAATGACATCGACGGTATATGCCCATACACATGTGTGCTGTGACAGTATACATACATGTCCTATCCCCTGCTTTGGCAGTTCCTTGTTGAACATCCACTGCCAGCATCGGCGTGGGTAGTGGCATTGTTCTGTGTTATGCCCCCCTGTGACAGCCCTTGTGTTATCCCGGCTGTGTACATGATGTCCCACTGCTGTGCACACGGTGTCCACAGTCGTTGGTATGCTCAGCGGGATAGCACTACATAACCACCTTTCACCACTCTCTGCTTTATAGACAAGTATCCTTACTTACAAACACCGTTTACATACAGTGCAGCTTCGTCATACACATCATGCGTTACACACCAGTACATCTCGTGGGTTCTACATACCTTTCCTGTGTTTCCTTCCGTTTTCCGTTGCGAGTATCGCTATAGCGTTGTCTCTCACTCGATCCGTTTTTTATTTGTGGTTCGGTATGAGCATACGGTTTGAATATCCTAGGAGTCATCCTTATAACCGTCGTCACCTGCGACATGTGGGTTCATCACACCAATAGCTGTTCCTCGGTGTACTTGCGCATATCACCTGTGCATCTACTCCATTCATACAGTACGCGTCGTAACTAGGGCATGGTTCATTCCTCGCCTGGGCGTTGGTTATTTGCACTACCTTCATGGAGATGGTCTGTATTGTGTTATGTTATGTGTAATTGCAGCCACTATGTGTGGCGTCAGGTACATTTCGCTGTGGTGTTAGCCGTGGATTGTGTGTGTTGGGTATGGTATTATGTTCGACATGTGGGTGTCCCTGTCCTGGTGGCGTCTGTCGATGGCGTTTTGCATTCGGATGTGTAACATAGCTCTTGTATTCCTTTAAACAACGGATGCAGGTATGCATCCGCTGCTGATAGTGTTTCCCACGCGAGATGTTGCGGTTATGCCGCTGTCATTGACTGCCTGTATGTTTGTGCTGCTATTGCGGCTTGTATCCCTTTGATATGTGCGATGGGGAATATCGGTGGTTGTGGGTGATGGGTACGAGTTGTGGGCCTTGCATTTCTACATACACGGTATGCTTGTGTGTGTGCTCCATCCCTGCCTGGGGAGCTGGCAGTTACCTGTCTGTTGTTGTAGGAGTGTAGGTTGTGTTGATGTCGTCTGGTGTCGGTATCGCCTGCATGTGTGCTTCCTGCATGTATTCCTCCGTCACATCGGTAGTATATCTGCGGTTGTTCATACGTGCCGACTATCCCTTGGCATTTTGTCCCGGATACTTACAGTCATTGTGGTCCTGTACTTGGGACGGCCTGTATGCTACCGGTTGCCACCTATTCGGGTGGCGATTGCTTGTTTGACACTCGTAGAACACACAGCGGTGTTTACGGGCCGATATGTAGCCACGATCGGTGCCGGGGTAGCACATGCGTATTTCTGCGGTACATGACTATTGCTGTGTAACGTTGCCGACGTATCATTTTGCAATTAACATATCGGTGTCATACATACGGTCATGATTTGTACATACGTCCTTTGCATTTCATGTTGGCTATATTCCTGTGGTACATTCTGGGACATTTTCGCTTTGCATCGTTTTACGTCGCCACGCGCCTAGCCAGGGAGGGGCTCTCAGTACTACTTTGGGGGTACTGCTGTACATACGCCTGTGGTTCCTATACTGTATGCCTACACATGTTATTCCACTCCGCCTGTCACATGGCACCTACATACACATTTTACAGTGGCACACACATTACACTCGCACAGCGAACACACGACACCCTCACCGCACACATACACATACTGCCGCTGTCACAGGGACAGTTGCACACAGTACCTGCATTGCCCGCATCACCGGCGGCAGTTTCTACCTCCACTCTCATATCCTCATAATATTACCCGCACATGTACTGTTACTGTACCGTGGCCTGGCGATCATCCAGATTCGCGATTATGCATTTAGGTAGGTTGACCTTTCCATGGGTGGCGTTTCCTGTTCTGTCAACCCTCCCGGATACTCAGGTTGTCGTTCACTATGTTTCCTATGTACAGATATCGCGTCTTACTTCTCTGTCACCTTGCATCCCTCTGATTCCCTGTCTTACCTGTTGTACTTTATATATGTGTATGTGTACATATATTTCTATGTGTGTAATGATATCTATCTCCACATCTGTGTATGCACATATGTACATGTCTATGTATACACCTTGCGGCGAACGTGGCAGCATACAGCAACGCCGTCTGCTGTGGACCCGCGTACGGTTAAGGTGTTGGTGTTCCATGCTCCACTGGCTGTTGGGTGTGCAGTGTTTGGGTGCTGCCTATGTTGGAGTCACACATGGGACCACCCATACGGTACACATTACGGGTGCCCATGTTTGTGTGCCGTCCATTTCACTGTGTGTGCAGGTAGGGAGGTGTCAGTCCATGGGGCCTACGCTGTCAGAGTATGTGCTATACGTTCCCTCTTTGCCAGGGCATAGGCATATTGGGTACGCCTCCGTCTGCCTACTGGGGCTGGCACAGTGTGTTCCTGGCACTGAACCCTCTGTGCCTGTGCTTGCCTTGGCAGTTGTGGTGGGCTTTGTGGCCCTTCACCATTCTGTCCCTGCAGCAGCTGTTTCCGTAAGATCATATTATGTAGCATGGCACATACTATGAATATGTGGGCACATGTGCCTGAAGAGTACTGCAGGGCTCCACCGGATGTATCCAAGCACCGGAACCGTGATTTCAGCATCCCAAACACACGCTCTATGATTATTCTGGTTTGTGCGTGTGCCTCATTATGGCGTTCTTGCATGTGTGTGTGTGCATTTCTGATGGGTGTCATCATCCATGGCTCAAGTGCATAGCCAGCATCCCCCACAAGGTGGCCTTGTGTGATGTCCCCCCTGGCGAATACCTGATACAGCTGTGAGGCATGCCAGATATGGGAGTCGTGGTAGCTTCCAGGGCTGCCAGCACACACATCCATGATAATGCCCTGCGCATTGCACACCCACCTGGCAATTGATGGAGGGGAATCCCTTGCAGTTTATGTAGCGTCTACCCTGCTCCCCAGGTGGTGACTTGATTTGTATGTGCGTAGAGTCTATCGCACCCATTACCTCCGGGTATTGTGCCACACGGTGGAAGTGGCGCATATTGCTAGCCAACTCCTCCTGAGATCTGGGGAAGTATATATACTCATGGGCATGTCGTAACATGGCATCCAGAAACTGGTGTAGTACCCTGGATGCTGATGCCTGTGAGATGCCCATTATATCCCCGGTTGGCCTTTGAAAGGTACCTGTAGCCAGTATTCGCAAGCTTACACATACCTTTGTGTCCACTGGGATGGGCTCCCCTCTGTTGTTTCTTGTTCTCAGGGGTGGCCGGCACAGCTCCGCTATTTGCTGTAACGTGTCCCTGTCCACCCTGTAACGCTCTACTATCTCCAGGTCTTGTAGCCCCTGGTAGGTTACCCTTGGTCTGAACACTCTCCTTCTCCTCTGAGGCCTACGGTAGTTGTCGGCACCCTCCTCCGCAACTCCGTCTGTCTCTGACACATGCTGATGTATCACGGCCACGGCGGCACCCAACATATACATTTTAAAAGTTCCCCATGTGTTTACACCTACAGTGCGGCGTTTGGGAATACGCGCTGTGTGTTGTGTGCATTCACACTTTATACTGTTGTGCTGTACACCCGGTGATGTCATTGGGTGTGTCTGTGCGGCCGTATCTGTGGATTATCTTCCGTGTTTTACCATTGGCACTGCAACGCTGTTGCCTTTGGTGTTACATTACACTTGCCTGCATTGGTTTAGCTTTAGACCTTACCTTACTGTTTCTGCACGCTGCGCATACTATTTCCTGGACTGCATCCTGCAGAGCCATGTCATGTGTCATCTCTGGGACATGGCATATCATGCATTTTGTCCGCCGCCGTCGTTATGCTACCTCTCTACTTGGCTGTGCTGTATCAGTTCTTCACTCTTTGCATTCTGCTACCTCCCCTACTTTCTTTGCATTCATTTGCCTCCCCTATCCCGTTTTGCGGGTTTCTGCATGCAGAGTTGTCAGCTGCCGCCAATTGCCCTTCGTGGGTTGATTGGTGTTGATTGCTCATTACGACTCCAATTACACTGCTTCCGCATTTCCTCATATTCTCCGCATCACCTTCCTGTATCCATTGTTGTTGACGAGGTGGCCGTCACATGACTGGGTTAGGGGAACGTAGTCATCCTCATGCACATGCATCTCTGTGCGCATTGTGTGCTCTCAGTGCAAATATTTCCCCACACGCCAGTCCTGATGCTGTGATGTGCATTGTACAGCCCATGTTTGCTGAGCTCCAATGTGCTTCCTCCTACAGTGGCACACCCCTCTGCGGTTGACATGTATTCCCTCTGGGCCACTCCTCTGTGCATTACCGCTGCACCGTTTGGTGCAGCCTTACGCCGGCGGGGGTTTTGCGATTCAGTATTATGTGCCTCATTTGCATGGCATTGACTACTAATACATAGTTATGGCACCGAACACTGCCGCCACTCCTTGGCAACCCTTGCGCCGTGGTTGTGGCTTTCCATGCATACTATGGTGTATTATGGCTGTGAAGCTGATGTGTATTATACTGCTCTTTTATGACCTTGTCATATTATTTCATTGTTTCGCACCTTCCGCGGACATGTCCTGGGGTTCTGCTGTGGTTTCTGCGGACATAACATTTATGTCATTATTTACATTTTGTGCATGTTTTCTTTTGACATTCTCGGTGTCTTTCGCCATTGGCATATTGTAACAGTATGATACCTGACGTTGACAGCCTTCCGTTACTCCTATGTCATGTTTGGATATATGTAAACCGTTTTTTTTGGTTTACATTGCCGTGCCCTTATGCTACGCCTGCGCCACTTCGTGGATCGCTATATGCCTTCATTTGCATGGTGCAACACCACACATGGGGTGTTTAACATACCTACGCCGGAGGCGGCGCAACTCAGGTGCACGCCGGTAGTGCACGTGGGATTGGATCGTACCTGAATCGCTCAGCGGCCATATCTGGCATTGTAGCACCTACGCTATGCGTGCGCCTGGCGCAAGGTTCATGAATCCCGGGGAGAGGTTTGAGTTTCAGACTTCCTACCATTCAGAAAATTCATGCTAAATTAAAACCCGTTATTCTATCAACTTTCTAAGTTTGTAAGAGCAATATTTAAAAACTGTGCCTAATTTGGGGCCTTTTTCCCACTTTTATTTATGGCTTTGTCCACATTTCCTGATCTAAAAGATTGAAAGTTATGCTTAAAGTGCATTACTTCTCAACACCATTTCCTAAATGTTTATATCATTTTACTTACTGCTTCTTGCAGGAAGGATTTTAGTGCTACCTTAAAATAAGAAATCAAATTGCTTAATTTAATCTACTTTAAGATTTAGTGTGAGGTAAGCACCTCAACATATTTTAGAACATTAAATCCTATATAATTTTAAGGCTAAATAGAAAAAAGCATGTATATAAGTACTCTACTCTGCTTGTATCATCAGTTTGTGGTTTTGTTATTCCTATCCAAACTAGAAATACCTATGCAGGCTATCTGCCATACCTGCATGTTTATTAAAACATATTTTGCAAATCCCTCTTAACCAGATGCTGACAGTATATGCATTATTTATTTATGGCTGTACCATTGTTTGTACATATCAATTTATTTATTATCAGCTAAGTCTTTCTATATGTGTTTAGGAATGCATCAACATTTTTCTGAGATGTTTTCTATGTGCAGCTTCAATATTTATATAGAACAATTTCTCAAGCTGTTTAAGATGCAAGTCTGATTCAAAATCATGCCTACAGCTATTACAGTCATAAAACATCAGATTTTTATCAGTAATTATATTACTGTTGCCTATAATAAATGTTCATAGCTGAAAAAAGACATATTAAAACGATTGCGTATGTGGGTGTCATAGTGACTGTGCATTATCTTCTAGCTAGTAATTAGGTCACAGCCTTCTGAAAATGAGAAACTTATCTCAGCATGACTATCTGTTCAAAGAAAATAGAGGTTATTGTAGCAAAATAGAACTATGCTGTAACTAGCAAATAGCAATGTGGTTATTCTCAATATAGGATGATAGACCTCAAAACTTTTATTTTAGCATTCATTTGCAGTTTTGGGCCAGAATTCATAGTCAATTTACATAGTACAGGACTTCTTAATTGTACCTATTTTGGAGTTACTTATCTAATTCAGGCTTTATTTATCTCTTGACACGATACATCTATTTCTGGAGGTACATTCCTATTTTCATGTTTGATTTATCCCTTCAAGTTATACATCTATTTTAGAAGGTATACTACTATTCTCAGGCATGAATTACCTCTTCACATGAGTTTTTACCTGTTTAGTTAACAGAAACCTTACTACATGCCCAGTGTATTTGTGGTGACAATAATTTAAAGAAAGAGAACTAGATATTATATCTCTCTTTCTCAGAAGCAAAAATAAATGACTTTATTAGGTCATTTTTTGCAGTATCATTTGTTTAAGTCTACAGATTTTATAGTATGTATTTTACAATATGCTTATTTTCTCCATTATTTGTGTTAGTCATTTTTTTCAACAAACTTCATTAAATAACAGCTCAAAACATTTTTTTAGAAACATCCCTCAATTCTTCTGGAAAAGGAAAGAGCCATGTGCTATCTAATATTAAAATGTTATGCTAATTAGGTGCCTAGACTTTTTTTTTTTATTTTGTTTTTTGAATGGATAGTGAGACCAGTTATGTTATACGGGTTGGAGACAGTGGCATTGACAAAAAGGCAGGAGTCACAGCTTGACGTGGCAGAGTTGAAGATGTTAAGATTTGCACTGGGTGTGACGGGGATGGACAGGATTAGGAATAAGTATATTAGAGGGTCAGCCCAGGTTGGAAGGTTTGGAGACAAAGCCAGAGAAGCAAGATTACGTTGGTTTGGACATGTGCTGAGGAGGGATGCAGAGTATATTGGGAAAAAGATGCTAAGGATGAAGCTGCAAGGTAACAGGAAAAGAGGAAGGCCTAAGATAAGGTTTATGGATGTGGTGAGAGAGGATATGCAGGTGGTTGGTGTGACAGAGCAAGATGCAGAGGACAGGGGGAAATGGAAACAGTTGGTCTGCTGTGGCAACCCCTAATGGGAACAGCCAAAAGAAAAAGAAAAATGGATAGCCCCACTCATAAAGAGGCTTTGTACTTATTTTCAGTGTTTGCAGATTGAGAGATGTGCATTGTATTCAGCATGGTCTTGCTCCAAAAGTGAGAATGTGCAGCTAGGTACTGATTCACAGAATTCTACAGTGCTATAGGGCAATGGCTGAAAATACATGGAATTAGGGGCATACAAATGGGCATATAATTACATGCAAATGAAGCAGAACAGTCTTATGCATGTCTAATGAGATGCAAATAAGGAGCACTGAAAGCAGTTCACAATTCATAGTTCTCATGTGTGATGTTGTTCAGTTAGTTGTGTCTGAATATAAATGCAAAAAACATGCCAAAAATTACAGAGTGGAATCTGGCGATCATGATGGGAGTAGTGGCATCATCAATAGGGCAGCAACTGCTTTTTTTTCTAAGTTCCAGTACAAGCCACCCAGGACTTTGTATATGACAGCAGGCAGTGCAACCAAAATGATATCAGATGATGGACCAGCAGCTCCAGAACTGTCCTCATGTGGACCAAGATGTTACTCACATGCTGACTGAATTGTGTCACCCACATCCTGGATCTGGAAGAATGTATGGCCTTTCTGTATCCCTGGAAACCAAGGTAAGTAAATGTAGCGCTTACCATTCTACCTACTGAACAGTTCCGGAGACAGACAGAAGACAGGTGACATATTGGGTATTTTACAGATATCTGCCTCTAGAGTAGTCAAGACATCCCTCAATAAATTGCTGCACATGTGGATGAGCACCTCTGTTTCCCCAACACAACAAGGGAGACAGTCATTACCATGCATGACTTTTACGATATTGTCAATCTTCATGAAGGGTGGGGAGCCATAGATTGCACACATGTGGATATAAAGTCCTTACCCAGTGTCCATGGGTAGCAGTATGTCAACAAGAAATGCTACCATTCCATCAATGACCAGGTAATGTGCAATGTGCAGGGACTCATAACCAATGTGTCTGCACGGGTCTACCTGACATCATCGACAGCGGAAAACACCGACAAGCGAATCACGAGTGCCAGAAGATCGACAATGCAGAAGACTGATGCGATGGATGAAAACACCGACGCCGAGCATGCCGACATGGGAAAAGGCTGTGTAAGTATGCGGTAGTGACAGACGTTAGGGTGCGAATAAGGTAAGTGTGGATATTGACGGTCTGTGGGGATAGGGGTGGATTAAGTGAGTTAGGGTTAGGGACTGGGTTAGGTAAGTGTGCGGTAGTGATAGTATTTGGGTTAGGGGCGGGTTAAGTGAGTTAGGGTTAGGGTGCGGGTTAGGTAAGTGTGTGGTAGTGATAGTGTTTGGGTTAGGGGTGGGTTAAGTGAGTTAGGGTTAGGGACTGGGTTAGGTAAGTGTGCGGTAGTGATAGTCTTTGGGTTAGGGGCGGGTTATGTGAGTTAGGGTTAGGCGGGTTAGCTGAGTATGCGATAGTGATGGACCTTAGGGTTAGGGTTTGGGTTAGGGTTGTAGATAGTTGTGTGTGTGGTTTAGTGTGTGTTTGTAGGATTTTGGTGTGCTTGTGTTGTGTGTGTGGTTTTTGGACAGGGGATGTGTTTTGTTTGTTGATTGTTGTTATTGTGGTGTGTGCAGTGTATGAGGTTTCGTGTTTGTGTACCGTCGGTTATTTCGTTGTTGGGCATGTGAGGTTTCGTGTTTTTGCACTGTCGGTTATGTGGTGTCGGTAATTTCGTTGTCGGTGTTCTGGGGTTTCGATTATGTCAGGTAGAACCGTCTGCACAGCACCCTGTCAGTACCCCATATGTGGGGATCAGAGGTACTGACAGGGTGTTGATTCCTACATATGGCAGCTAAGTCATTTATGTCACAATTTCCTGCATATAGATATTCCATAAGGCCAGCAAGTAGGTAATTGCAGGCACACTGGTACACCCACATGTCTAAAGTCACACACAGTATTCATAGCTGTTTTATACCTTTCCTCTATGTGCCTACTGTGATGCGGGTAATGCAGAATACTTCTTGGAGCCCATACAGGACTCACAAACTGCAGCTTCACACCAGTGTAACATCATCAATGTCAAAACCAGGAATATAGAGGAGCACATGGCAGCTTAGAGTGGCAATACACAACAGGACAGGTTGAACATGGTTACGAAAGTGGGTATAACTGGAGATGGTAACATACAAGGGCCCACAAGTAAGTGGGGGTGACTGGGGTATCACAGGCAACTGGGGTGAGGGATGATGGATGTGTATAGCTGACAGAGTGTGGGCTGCATTAAAATGGGCTACAGGTGTGGGCATCCGCAATAGATGTCCCTATAGTGGACCCCTCTCTATTATTGTAGATTGCCATCCCATCATTATAGTTATACATATATATATATATATATATATATATATATATATATATATATAAAAACCAAAGAATGGCAAACAAAAGGCGGAGGACAAGTAAATTCACTCCGTAAACTTTTACTAAAAAAAATACACGATAAACATGAAGTGCTTTTCGTCTTGTTGAATACAAAGACTTCTTCAGATGCAAGTAAAACCTGTCTTAAAACATTTTAAATAGATGAATACATTGTCATGTGATTCCAACCCACCCAGTGAAATCCAATTAAGGATCTATGCATGTTTTACACTGAAAAAGTCTTTGTATTTAACAAGACGAAAAGCGCTTCATGTTTATCGTGTATTTTTTTTTTAGTAAAAGTTTACAGAGTGAATTTACTTGTCCTCTGCCTTTTGTTTGCCATTCATTGGTTTTTGGACTTTTGAGAAGTTTGTTTTGTTTGCCTATTTTCCTATATATATATATATATATATATATATATATATATATATATATTTATGTATATCTGATTCACTTTAGAAGCTTGAAATACTGAAATATTAAAATTCAGTATTTCGAGCCCATAAAGTGGAATCCTGAGAAAATAGAAAGCTCAGAAGTGCAAAATTCAAAACCTCGAATACCGGAGATTTTGAATTTCGCTCTTTTAAGGTTTTGCTGTGGTTATGGATTCAGGTAAGTGTGTGTGTGTTAAGGGTTTTGGGTAGTGGCCGTGGTGTGTGTCAGCATGTTTTATTGCTGTGATGTTTGTGTGGGAGGAGAATGTGTCTTGTGTGGTGGTGTTTTGTGTGTGTTTGTATGTAGTGCGACCTCTGAGTGAGAATAATTAAGTAGGGGGATGTGGGGGTGCAGCCCCCCACATGGATGGTGCAGGGGGGCTTGACCCCTTGCTTTTATGTAGTATAGAGCTTATGTTTTTGTGTGGGGAGGATGGTGTGTGTGTGTGTGTGTGTGTGTGTGTGTGTGTGTGTGTGTGTGTGTGTGTGTGTGTGTGTGTGAAGTAGAAGCGCAAAATTCAAAATCTCCGGTGTGCGAGATTTTGAATTTCGTGGTTCTGAGCTTTGGTGGTTTTAAAATTTTGACTTTATAGCTTTGAAATACTGAATTTAGATATTTCAGTATTTTGAGGATATAAAGGGAATCTGTATATATATATATATATATATATATATATATATATATATATATATATATATATATATATATATATATATATATGCAAGTAAACCAAAAGCCCAGGTTAGAAGAAGCCAAAACGTACGTACTGCAGATCTTCGCACTATCAAAAAAATGTCTCTACGTATTCCTAAGAAGGAAACGCCAAATGCTGATAATCTTATGGAATTGTAGTGCAAATACTCACAGAACCACGCACTAAATCAACGAAAAAACAATTCTGCTGTACCAAGAAACAAGTGTTCAAAGTTGTTCTAGTCTTGCAATCGAAGTAATGTTCAAAAAACCATTCGGTCAAGTAGTAAATCCACAGTTTATTGTAAGCGCTTTCACGGCATGTAACTGCCGCTTCATCAGACAAACAGTAAAAAACTGAGAGCAGGAAGTTTAAATACAGGATATCCTGCTCTTCAGCCAATGACAATGACTTTAGGAGGCGTGTTTCCTGCTATCATTAAATCACATATTAACTAAAAGTGACACCACCACTATAATTCATTTCAACAGGCCTACAAAATCACAAAGTCTTTTCATAAAAACATTGCAGAATCAACGACACCTACTATAAACATATATATATATATCTAAAAGGACATAAAACATATCTAAAAATATATATATATGTGTTTGTATAAAATTAGATATATACCTAGCCAAAAACTGCAGGCTAATTCAAGAAATGCCTAGCCTCACCTGCTCCTACCGCAAGACCAAACCTCATATCATACAGCCTACAATACACAAGTAATTCTACTCCTAAACAACAGACAATAACTATCTACTAAAATCCTAACATTTTGTAATACAGCCTACTCGGCCTAAATACTGGCCCTGAATTTGTAAACACGCACAGATATTAAAACTGGTTAGATTAAATTAATTTTTATTTTTATTTTTATTTTTGTTATTATTGATTTTTATCTTTATTATTATTGATTTTTATCTCGATGTCAGCCTTAAAGGCATATACCGGGCTGATACGAGAAAACTAGCTAAACTAAGCAAAACAGTTGCAGTTGCTGCTAATGATCACCAAATAACCAAATTCCTGGGCAAGGAAATAAAACCAAATGGCAGAAGAGCCCATAGATGAAAAAATGGTTCAAATAACCAAATATAGATAGATAAAGACCAACTATTTAAGCCTTCTGCCTTTAAGGTGAGGTTTTATAGATAAAACCTCATTTAGTCCCTTGCCTCTGTGGGCCGCTAATCTGCAGATCCAACCTAGTTCTGCTTGTTCGGTTAGATTTATAATGTTACCCCCTCTCAAATTTGTGTCTAATACTTGAATAACCTGGTATAAAAAAGTATGGGAATCTCCTGCTGTCAACGTATGTTTGGCCAATGCGCTACAGTCCTGCTGTCTTCTTAGACAATACTCATGATCGCGTATGCGTTCACGAAGGGTTCGGTTGGTTTTCCCCACGTAGAAGGAAAAACATTGTACACAGTGGGCAATGTATACCACGTTCCTAGTTGCACAGTCACTATCACAATTCAGGGTCCATAGATGGCCCGTATCCGGATGCCGGAAATAGTGGGACTGATCTATGTAAATGCATTGCAAACAGCTACCACATTTATTAGTCCTTTCCAAACCAGACCTCAGTTTAGGGGGCCTTCTCACCCTAGTATAAACAGGCTTTACAACAAGAGAAATAAACTAGTGTCCAAGAACAAGAGGGAACTGGCTCAGCAGAGGAAGAAATCCCTCTCTAGCTTAAAAAAATAAATTAGAGATCTTGGCAAGTCCTTAAAAGCTAATTATGAAGCAAAATAGCCTCCCTAGCTATGGATAATCACAAGGAATTATTTAAGCCCAACCCATACTCAACTGGAGGTAGCAGCCAAACTGGTACTTGACAGATGTGGAGAAAACTTCAGCCCCTGTCATCCCTCAAAGTGTACCTGTCACCATTTCTCAGCATATTATCTCAAGAGAGCAGGTCATCTCGTCACTCTCCAAGGCCAAAAACATGGCATCAATGGGACAAGACAACATCCCAGGCTGCCTTTTAAACAATTTAAAACATGACCTAGCAGACTTACTTGGATATCTGTTTAACCACAGCCTGAGAACTGGCTATGTTCCTGCAGAATGGAGGACAGCAACAGTAATCCCTCTGCACAAAGGTGGACCATCAACAGACCCTGGAAATTATAGGCCCATAAGCTTGACTAGCCTCATCTGCAAGGCTATGGAAAGAATCATTATGGACTTTAATAACAAGGACATAGGTAATCTCCAAACTCTAGAACCAACCCAGTTAGGATTCATTAGAGATAGATCTTGCCTGTTAATCATGGTTGACGTCTTCCAGAATGTCACCAAGACCGTGGACAAGGGAAAGACAGTGCATACCACCTATTTTGACCTAGACAAGACATTTGACACAATCCTTTCACACAGGTATAATAGAGAAACTCTCCCAGTTGAGAATTAACTCCTACATTACCAGATGAGTATCCAACTGGCTCACCGACAGGACACATACTATCAAAGTGGATGACTTCACCTCTAGTCAAAGACCAGTCACCAGTGGTGTACCACAGGTTCTGTGTTGTGCCCCTTGCTGTTCAGAATTTATTTCTCAGAAATCGGAGCAAATTTGGATGGCCTGTGGCTGACAAAGTTCATTGACGATTGCAAATTGGGAGCAATAATTTATTCCCCTAATGATGTTAGTATACTGCAGACAGAGTTAATGCAGACAACTGTTTGGTGCCAAAGCCACATATTAAAGCTAAACACAAAAAAAAACAAATAAAATTATTATTCCCTTTGGAAAAGCTGAAATTCCTGCTAATTACATTATAGACAGCAACCCCCCCCACACACACACACACAAGTGTAGACCCAGTAGTACATGATCTGGATACTCAGGCTGCATTCTGAACTTTGATCACCAGGTATCCACAGTAATAAGAAAATCCTTCTGTGTGGCACATCTTATAAGAAAGGCATTGCATCTAGGTCCAAGGATGCTATAGTTCCATAATACTTGGCCCTCATCAGACCAATAATTGAGTAAAATGCTCCCTTTTGCATGTACCTCACCAGACATCTGCAATAATTGGAGAGACCACAGAGGTGTCTCACCAAAATATTACAGGGTACACAGAACAAGTGTTACATGGAAAGACTGAAAGCTCAGTCACTGTAATTCTGTCACCTACAGGTTGCTAAGGGGTGCCTATGCCTGGCTTACAGTGAAGTCTCTGACCCAGCCCTGTTGGAAATGCTACACATTCATAAATCAGACTGCAGGAGGGTCACTGACTTCAGGGATTTTAACTTAACCTCTGACATGAACAGGTCATGACAGAGAGATAGATACATCTCCCAGAGACTTCTACTTCTCTGGAACAAGCTTCCAATTCATGTGAAACAGAGCCCCTCCCTGACCCTCTTCAAATGCAACATGGCCTCCTGGACAGAGAAAGTTGGTATTAACTACCATAGACCCTTACCTCTGTGAATTCACTCACCTAACCATCAACAACTGGGGCAGCTTGAGATAAAAATGGCTAGGCTTGAAAGGGCTGTAGGGCAGTTAAGCTACTAACCTCCTATGAACCTATGAATCTGTTTAGCTGAAAAAATTTGATCAACTTAACAGATGCTCAACAACTGTGCAAATCGGCTAAATTCTCTTGGTAGGGAAATATGCCCTTTCCCTGAGATTATGCAGTCTTGGAGTTAGTATATATACAATTAGCAGGCTATGTGGGGGAGGAGCCCGCCACAAAAATATTTTTGACGTTTTTGCATGCACCAAGATTACAGATCAACTCACGTGTAGTAGTGTATCAGTATCTGCAAAGTCGATCTTTCAGTGTTGACTTTATAAATTCTGGGATTTGGGTGTTTAGATCTATATCAGTACACCCATATGTCTCTCTCTCTCTCTCTCTCTCTATATATATATATATATAAAAGGATGCTGCAAACACATACTGGTAACATACTGTTACTGAGTTCCTCTTCTGGGCTCTGTCTTGTGGAAATATTGATTCTCTGCAGCCTGATAAACACTAAGCTGCTCAAATACTATAGCTACTGCTGTTTCTTGTTGTGTGTTTTGGCAGCTAATGCATACTAGGTTGACCCGCATATCTGATAATGAGGCTAGATTCTGTTGATGTCTTTGAATTACTATGATTCAAAGAGGTACATCAGCAAACTAAGACATAATGACCTTCCTCTGCACACCTCTGGCATGTTATGCAGACCCACTCATGCATTCAGGCTGTATGTGTACATGCATTATATTACACAGCAACACAAGGATATGCTAGTAGGAATGTAAACAGGCTGATAGCCTGATTTGCTGTATGTTTGTGGCTGCAATCCAAGTGACTCATGGAGAGAGCCTGCTAGTGTATCAAGAGCAGTACAATAATGCTGCACCTCCTGCACAGCCAGCTCAGAGAGTTGCTGTGGGGCCATACATAGGTACATTCTGTAAGGTGAATGCATGATATGATCTGGGTAAACAATCTGACAAGAGCAACCAGATCTCCCCTACTAGTCAGCTGTGCAAGAACCAGTATGATCCACCACCCTAAGGATCTCCACACATCAGACACAGAAGTGAGGCAGAAATACCAGAAATGTTATTGCAAATGTCTGCCATGTCTATATTGTTTCCTACCATAATTTAAAACTTTTCTCCTGCTTTTCCAAGTACCGTTCCTAACAAAATTTGTTTCCTCTTACAGACACCAAGAAGTTCTATGTCAGTTGCTGTGGGTGACAATCTGTCTGCTATGCATGATGTCATTGGCAGCTGTATTTTTGTATCAGTGTCATGTATTGTGGTCCAGGATATATATATGGCTATGCCTGTGTGTGCTTGTGGACTTCATTTTATACTTCTGCTGAAATGAACATGTCCGTGTTAATGTAGGTGTTTCTGCTTTAGCACACATAGCTGTGGCAGTGTACCCTAAATATAAAGTTGTGCCCCCCTGTCCTGCATCTGCTTCATTGCATATACATGCTAGTATATCATATATGCCAGGCTGTGGGCACCATCTCATGCTTCTGCCCGCTTTCACATATATGTATAACTATGTAGTTGCAATGTTTTGTGCATCTTTCTCACACCTGCATGTCACTACTGTGTTTTTCAGTCTGAGCAGACAGGAGAAGAATGCAGCTGACTGGTGCAGGAAGCAGGAGAGGCTTATGGCACAGTGGACTTTAGGGACTCTTATTTTGTTGCCTGTTCAAAACCCTTTGTCATCTGTGACTCATCATAAGAAATGTCCACCTTCCCTTTGTGTTTTCCTTCCACAAATACTGCTGGCACTCTGAGCTACAGGTGCCCGCCATCTTTTCCTGCCCTGGCCAAGCCTGTGACTGGGTTGTAGTACCTTGCTGTGGGGTTCAGGCCCCTAACTAGCAGTAGCCCACCCCAAATGCTTGTCCAGACTCAGTCAGAGCTAGAGTGGTTGGTAGAATGGCTGATGACCAGGTGCTGACATGCTGCTTCGCCAAATATCAGTCCCTCTTGAAGCGGACTTTAGATTCAGTGGACAAGCTGGCCCATGCCAATAGTCACCTGGACTCAGACACACCATCTTCTGGATCCTTGTCACATCAATCTTGGCTAGTAGACAGCTGGCATGCTGTCTGTACCCCACACCATTTAAAGGTTCTGTGTGTTTTGTGCACATCTGCTTTTGTTTGTCTCTCTAATAATGCATCTTCATTGCCCCTGCTGCCTACCCTACCCCTGCTTCCCATCCTCTTCATATCTGTCACTCCTCTTTCCTTTTCTCTCCCAGAAAAAAGTCTGCCCCACTTCCCCCAATGTGCTTTCACTTAATGTGTTCCTCAGCTTGCTGCCCTCCTTTTCCTAATTATCTGTACTTCTCTTTATATGCCTTTCACTGAACCAACAGGATTTGACTGGCTTTCATCATCTGCTATTTGTTGTTCCTCTGCTGTGCACAGCATCAGCTTGCCACAACAGGCATCTACTCATGCTATCTGCTGTAGGCCTCATACACATTCATACAATGCTTGTGCAAGGGAGCATGACAGCATTACTTTGCCTTTCATTATATTCTGTCAGCTAAGTGTTTCACTTACATAATTTCCACTGCACCTTGTGTACCTCCCCACAGCACAGCCATCTAACTACTCATGCAGTTTGTTCCTATTTTGTTATTCATGTCTGCTTTGCAGAACAACAACATATCGCAACATAAGCCATCTGTCTCCCTGAAGCACAGCTCTATGAATCCTGGCCAGGTTATCTCGAGGTTATAGTTTCAGTGGCTTGTACTAGGCAATTGGTTCAGAGCACTATTAGGGTTGTAACCACTGTAATATCTGTTAGTTACTTCATCTGCCTATTAGGAACTGAAAGGACAGCCTTAGGATGAATGTATGGATCCTCATTCACTCATTAGAGTTTATTTTAAAGAGGGTAAGTGAGTTACTTGCTTTGATAAGGTGTGGAGGCTTATTCCATAAGCAGATGATTCTTTGAGAGGGGTATTTCTCCCTCTAACTGATTCTACTGATATTACAATGTAGACTTGAGTCTTTGGGGCAAGTATCTGTGATGTTTTCTTGTTTTGTTAAGAAAAATAAATTGACCTAGACTGTATCTTTCATACCCTTGTAGGCTAAGCATAGTTCACCATGTAAGAGTCTGAATAAGACAAACTAGCATAATTAAGCTTTTTAGATGTTCTGCATAACTTAGGGAGCTCATGTCCATTTTTTCTTGGTTAAAAATTTTTGTGGTTTCTCAACTTAAGCAATAAGTTTGGATAGGTACATACTAGATGTTGTATCTTTCAGCTTTTCCCGGTTAGGGGTCGCCACAGTGGAACTCTGGTCCGCTAATGATTGGCAGTTCGTGCTGAGTTGCCAGCCCTAATGCACAACCTTCAATGAAGGTACACCCATTCACGGATGTCTCCACGCAGAAGACGCTCTAGCTGAGAGTCGAACCGGTCAGCATCTTACTGTAAGGCGACAACGCTACCACAGCACCACCACCGCGGATCAGGTACATACTAGATAAAGGGTGAATAATATTATATTACTGACCTGATTAAGGATGAATGGGGGCAATAACCTACTTGCAGCAGGATGATAGTCTATTGATGATTACAAGGGCTAGACAGAAAAATTATCTGAAAATGGATGACACAGTGGTCAAAGGAGAGTTTATTGTCCCCAAAAACATCTAAATATCAACTTTGAAAGGGATAGCATTTAAGTGATAGATGCAGGGCTGCTTTCCTTTTCCAGGGAACACAATAGTGTTATTTTTTTCCACTAAACCTGAGTTCCTGAGGCTTACTATCACATAGTCGATCGCACTTCATGAGATCAACATATATGCAAAACTTATTTATGAGAACCATAAATGCGATTGCCAGAATGTCAGACCTTACAATAGTGAGCATTCGCTGTTATATGGCTCGACATTGTGGTGTTGATTGCACTATAGTGGGGATCGGGAAATGTACTCTTTCCCTCACTGTAGTGCGGTCTTGGAGTTTGTATATAGATATATATATAAGTAGGGGGTGTATGGAGGGGTGTTTTTAATGTTGAGTGGAAGTGAGCATTTCAGTAAAGTCAACGTTTTCGACATTTTGACTTTACTGAAATGCTTACTTTGACATTTTTTGTGTTTGGTGTTCTGATTTCCGAACATGTTAGTTGGACATCTGAACACTCAAACAGTGGATTTGACAATGTGATAGTAAACCAGTTCCTGATCCAGACATTAGCTGATGGTATGGTCTAGGCTTTCTTGCAGAGTATGTGCATCAGGTGAAGAAAAATGGCACTACTGAGTTTGTACTCATCAGCAATCTTTTGTCATCAATGGACACTTAACTCATCCTGAACAATGGAGAGGTGTATACCCAACAGGAGAGGATCCACTGCAGAATGCTGTGGGATATCCCTTCTAGCAAGCCTTTGTGAGAAGAGGGTCATCAGCCCTCACTGTCTGAGTTCTGGCTTTTAGAAAGATAGCTATTCAATGAAAACTTCCCAAACAAAAAGAACTTGGTAAAAGAAAAAAAAAAAAAAAAAAAAAAAAAAAAAGAGCAGGCTCCAGGAACATAAAAACACTATTTATTAATGTGAGCGCTTTCGTTAGAGAAAATGCTCCAACTTCTTCAGACAAAACCTAAGACAACAAAAAACACTTTATATAGTGTTCAAAACACCAATAAATCAATTAGGCCCCATCCCTATATGATGTTTACTACATGTATAATGAGTGCATTAAC
Organism: Protopterus annectens; assembly: GCF_019279795.1. NCBI lineage: Eukaryota > Metazoa > Chordata > Ceratodontiformes > Protopteridae > Protopterus > Protopterus annectens. The sequence goes on along the minus strand of NC_056727.1, from coordinate 1,086,567,568 downwards.
AATATACACTATACTTAAACTGTTCATTATAAAACAAGTCTTGAGACCATAAAAACATGAAAAAGATATGTTTAGTTAAATATTCTATCTAAAAGGGTCAAATCCAAAACAAATAAATAAATAAATAAATAAATAAATAAGGCAAATAAGTGAGACCCAAGCCCTTACTAAATATAAAAGTATATAACAATAAGCTTGAGGAGTGTGAATTGAGGTGGCAAATTCGCACATCAGCCCACATCCCACCAGGATTAAACAAATCTATATCTATTAAATGCTTGCTTAAAATAAAAGCACTTAGCAGGTAGTCAATAGTAAGTAACCTTTGGTTTCTTGGGTATTTGTACATTTACACACATATCATGTAATATTTATTATACCTTACATATGGCAATGAAGGTTTCTATTTCTATATATATATATATATATATATATATATATATATATATATATATATATATATATAAATTAAGAAATTGATAGAAATAATAAACCCAGCAGTTTTTATTTATTGTTATATACTTTTATATTTAGTAGGGGCTTGGGTCTCACTTATTTGCCCTATTTATTTATTTATTTGTTTTGGATTTGACCATTTTAGATAGAATAGTTTTATACTTTATACTTTCCTTTTTTCACGCATGTTTAATATTTTATCATGCACTTATAGATAAATATTTCTTTTAGTAACATTATTTATGTTATGTATATTTAACTAAACCTATCTTATTCTTGTTTTTATGGTCCCACGACTTGTTTTATAATGAACAATTTAATGTAGTGAGTGTATATTGTTAATGCATTCATTATACATGTGGTAAACATCAATTAGGGATGGGGCCTAATTGATTTATTGGTGTTTTCAACACTATATAAAGTGTTTTTGTTGTCTTAGGTTTTGTCTGAAGAAGTTGGAGCATTTTCTCTAACAAAAGCGCTCACATTAATAAATAATGTTTTTGTGTTCCTGGAGCCTGCTCTTTTTTTTCTTTTACAAAGATAACAATTCAGCAAGATACATGGGGGGAAATACTCAACAGGTAAGTTTACCAATTATACCAGAGTACGGAACAGTATCAAAGGCCTTAACTATGGCCAAGGTAAAAGTAGGTAAAAAGCAGGCATGAGCCTGCTATCATCAAGTGTTCCAATCCACTTCTCAAATGGGTCCACTGGATTTACTAGACAGGGTTTAACCTTCAAAAAGCTTTATTGACTCAGGTCTAGGGCTTGTACACTGCCAATATATTGATTTAGGAGGTCTATTACAAAATGTTCCATGACTTCACAAATAGTTCTTCTGAGGCTAATTAGTCTATACTTAGAGTCAGTGGTACAGCTACCCTTGTAACAATCATGGAAGTTCTCCAAGCCACCAGCATCTATCTGGTGAAGAGGTTGAGAATGAATAGGTTTACAAGGAAGTTAGTGAGGCTATGCTTACAGCTGAGTAGGAGACAGCTTTGTAGGTTGTCTTGCAGAAGCAAAGCTAGGGTGGAGTAAAGGCAACAGCCTCCCCAGGGCAGGGGAAACGTGTTGAGGGACATGATCAGCCAATTCTGATAGATGCATTACTGCAGTTTTGCTTTTCTGGTCTTAACTGAAACACTTCAGTACCCCATGTTTGGCATAAATTGTAGCAGCTGCTTGCTACAAATATACCAAGCAGTTTTCTGCAGTTTAAAATGAAAGAAGAAGTTTTTTGGAGGGCTTCTTAACACTGGGAGCAGTGGTGACTGGACCCATGAAGCTACTGTTGCTTGCTTTGGAAAGAGCGATTAGGACTTGATAAGATGTTAGTACTGGAGGCAAAGACTGAGTAGCATGGGAGAAATGAAGGAAGGACAGTATGGGAAGAAGCTGGAACAAAATGTATCCACAAGCATATTAGCAACATCAGCTGGGTTGTAGTTGGTGATACTGTTTCAGATCAGTTCTATGTAAAACTTAGTTTTATTTCTAAGCGTCCTGACATAGTTAAAGAAAGTCTTGTGATTGCCTTTGAATGAGGTGGAGACAATTCAGCTATTGCTTGGATTTACAACCTTTGATCTTATGCCCAAGTTTTTTTTTTTTTTTTTTTTTTTTGAAGACCATTTTAAAATACAGCTAGAATTACTTATTTGAGATTCTAAGTTCTTTTTTTGTTTGTTTCTTTTCTTATGTGGAGCTTTTCTCTTTGGGCCTCCACTGAACATGGGCTCTAACTGGCCCGGTGGACTTTCCCGGTAAACAAATGCTAATAAATAAATACATAAATAAATAATAAATAAATATTTTGATATTATTTTTCAGTGAATTCAGATTCTTCAATGCAGAAGGACGGGGGTAGCAAAAGTCAATGACGTTAACTGCTGTATTTGTTACAGAGTCATCAGGAGGGGGAAAGCTTTTCAATTTTTTGGGAGTCATCTGAGAGTGCTATGAAATTAACTTTAAAGAAATCCCTGAATATATATGTTTAATTGAATGTTGAGTTGGATTCTTAAAGAAAATGTGAAGGTCTGGTTCTGTGGTTGGCAGTGATATGGTAATGGACATATTTATTGATACTAGACTAGACTATCCAGCAGTTCGAGGTTATTATCATGATGAGTTTTATATGAGGTAATGGCACTGCAGCTGAATTCAGATGTACCCCCACCATTTCCAGATGGTCTGAATGAATGATGGGTGGTATACCAGTTTCAGCAATTCAACAGATAGGAATGTTCACCAACTTCAAGAAGACCTCAGAGTTGGGCACTTTATTAGACTCCAAGCACTGGGCAGTGCCAAGCTGATATAAGTCTAATCTGCATCTGCTAAGCCGGAAGATCTAGGGATTATTTTTGGGCAGAGTAAATTTATCACTGTTGAAAGTGCCTTCACTAGTATGGGGAAGCACTGAAGAGAGAGGTCCAGGGCAGCCCAAGCAAAGAAGACAAATCTGTTAACCAGTTCCTCCCAAGTTGACAAACATTGGGTCTTCTTTGAATGACACTAAATACAAACCCAATTGTTAAAATCAATGCTCTTTTTGTTTTTGTTTTTGTTATGGCATCATATATGGTAATAGCAGTTTTTTTTCCTGGCTGAGTTGCATGCACATAGTTTACTGTGTATCTATTCATCCCCACCAGGGCACATGTGTAGCTAGCTATTTTATCACCTGGCATTGTCTTCTGAAGTACCCCATCAACTCTAAGTTGCAGATCAAAAAAACACAGCAGTTACAGTTTAAGCCACACATGATACAAAAAAGCTCTTTAATTTTAACACTATTCAGTCGGGGCGGCTGTACCCTTCACCCCACCCTAGCTATATTTCTGCCCTGAGGTAGAACATCTGCAACTGTTTATTCCACAGTGGCAGCGTCTATGTCATAGGTTCATAGGTTCATAGGTGTGTACTAGGCTAATGGCCCTGGAGCCTTTACAAGCCTAGCCCATAGGATTACCCTGGCATCATGCCACCCGACCTTAGTTCCCAGTGCCACTGTCGAGTAGAGCCACTGGAGTGATCCCTGGGGTGAATTTTCTATTTCCCATCCACTCATCAAGATTTCTCTTGAAGGCGGCTAGTGAGGTGCTCTGTTTGACATGTATGGAAAGTCTATTCCATAGCATGGGCAGTCTCTGGGTTATGAACCTATCCCTCCAGCACATTCTGTTGATTGTGGTAATGAGGTTGAGGTCACTGGAGTGTGTGGTGTGGAGGGATTAGGATTTCTTGCATACTTGAGCTGCAGGTATCTAAGGGTCCCAGTAACATCACATATCTTAGCACCTGAAAGACAGCTAATTATCATTCTGTACTTCTCAGGCTGGTGAGTGTAACATTTGTGTGCCTGATAACTGAGTGATTTATTATTGTGAACAATTGCATGCTCTGGTAGCCTTAAGGGCTTAGGTGTTCAGCTTAGGTGATCCTTGTTTGTGAAGAAGTCTGTGGCTGCTGGTGTGTGTGGGGGAGCAGGAGCTGATGTCTCAGTCTTATAATGAATTACCTATGAAGCTTCAGAAGGGATTTCTTCAGTACCTCAGCAAGTGTGGGATTAATGTTAGAGGTGGGTTGCAGTGAGGTGGAAGCACTCTTTTTATTGACCACTGTGGAATGTGACAGGTCTGCCTCCAACTTGAATACGTATTTACATTTCTCATGTATGGTTTCTGGGTTAGATAGCAGTAAGGTGTTATCAGTGACCATGATCCAGTTGCTGCACTGTACAGGTAGACTGTGTTTCCATGGTAAGAGAGATCTAGAAAGTGGGAGCTAGAGTGAGGTAGATGTTCATAGGTTCATAGGTAGGTACTAGGCTATCGGCCCAAGGGCCTAAGTAAGCCTAGCCAACAAGGTTCCCTGGCTTACACCAGCCAAGAAAGTTAATTTCCTGTGCCCCTGTTGAGCAGAGCCACAGACGTGATCCCCGGGGTGTATTTCCTATTTCCCATCCACTCATCAAGATTTTTCTTGAAGAGTGCTAATGAGGAACTTTGCTTGACAAAGATGGATAGCTTGTTCCAGAGTATAGGAAGTCTCTGGGACAGGAATCTATACCTCCAGCATGTCCTGTTTATTGTGGTGACACCCTAGAGCATGTAGTTTGGAGGGATTGGGATTTCTTTCAGTGTAACATGTCCAACAGCTCTTGGTTTAACATAGCTTTATATGTTAGGCAGAGATCTCCTTGGAGTAGGCGATATGCTACAGAGTAAAGCTGGAGTTTTTTGAGACAGTCAGTGTAGGGAATCTGTTTGAGGCCAGTAATCCTCTTTGTGAGGTACTTCTGTGGCCTTTCCAGCTGCTCCAGATTTCTTGTGAGGTACATTCCAAAAGGGGCGTTGTACTCTATAATGGGTCTAATGAGTGCCGAGTAGAGCAGAACAAAGACCTCTTTTTTTCCTGGATGAGAACCCTTTTGTGATGAGGTGTGCCACATAAAAGGATTTCCTGACTACTGTGGCAATTTGATTATCAAAGGAGAGACTACTGTCCACCTGGGTCCCAAGGTCTCTTATCACACATTCAGAGTTAATTAGACTGCCATTTATATGGTAGTTCATGGGTACAGAGTTTTTACCAAAGGGGATGACAATGCATTTTTTGGTATTGAGCTTGAGGCCATGCCTCTGACACCAGTCTTCTGTCTCAGTGAGGCCCTTCTGTAGGATGTCCACATCATTTGGGGACTCAACTATGGCTCCTAGTTTGCAGTCATCTGTGAGCTTTGTTAGCAAGAGGCATTCTGTGTTAGCCTGTATTTCAGAGAAGTAGATACCAAACAGGAAAGGTCCCAGAACTGAACCCTGTGGCACTCCACTTGTCATTGGTTTGAAGTCAGATTTGGAGTCTGCATGTTTTACAGTGTGGGTTCTGTCAGTGAGCCAGTTGGCAACCCATCTTGTGACATAGGGATTTATATCTAGTTTAGTGAGTTTAGTGTAAAAAAAACAAAGATCACTGCACGTTAGGTTCAAGCAAGGCACCCGTTATTACTTGCAGCAAGGAGACAAAGCATGTAGGTACAAGGTTTGTCTGAGTTTCCATAGTTCAGCCTACAGTTTTTATACAGTTTTCTGCAAGTTCACAGAAAGGTGCTATTATTAGATTTGCTGCTGACATGGTCAGATAATTGCTGTGTTGCAAAAACATGTTTGAGAAAAACTACCTGGCCTTGGGCTTGTTTTAGCTTTCCTTAGTTTCTCACAATTCTTTCTCTAGTTCTGATATGATATATTCAAGGTACAGTTCTAGCCTCAATACACATTCTGCTGACCATGGTGGATTTACAGACATCCATTTTTCTTTTTTCAGAGCTTCTAGCAGCTGCATATTTTCACACAGAATAAGCAGAATAAATGTATTAACTCATTTTAACCCTTAATGCACTAAACTTGCATATTGCAGTTATATATTTCAATACACTAAGCCTACATATTGCATTGCAGTTATACATTTTCCTAACAACCCCCCCTTTTAATACTTTATTCTACTTTCAAAACAAGCATAAACAGTTTTTCTTCCCTTAACCATTTCCCACTCAGGATTTGCAGTTAGAGAGTCATTCAGTTCAAACTTGTGAAAGTATTTCTTCCGCTTTTAATCAGTACCTCTAACTCAACATTCTGATATAAAGTCTTTGAAATTGAAGCGTCTATGAAATTTTCAACTAGTCCTTTTATACAGGGGATGCAGCAGCATCCACACACAATTAGTAAGGCTGTCCCTACAAAGATGGCAATCAGAATGTTCATCAAGATGCTGCCCCAACCCCCGAACCATTTTTGGAAAAAGTCTGTCAATGGATTCGGTCCTGGTTTGGTCATAGCCAACACTTGCTGAATTATTTTAAGATGGATGTCTATTTCATGTTTGTTGTCAGGAATAAATGAACAGCACTCCTCCTGAATTAAAGCGCACAAACCTCCTTTCGCTGCTAGGGTGAAGTCGAGAGCCATGTAATTTTGAAGCACTACTGTCCTCATGGCTGTGAGTTCATCAGTCACCAATTCTAGGCTGGAAAAAGTCGCATTACTCATTGTTTCAAGAAGTTTGGATAGTTTTCTCAGTTCCCAGATCGATTTCACTGCTCCGTATGCTGGTATTATGCCCGCCCAAGATATGATGTCATCACCCAAATCCATGTGCGACAGTCCTTTGTCATTCACATGGGCTAAATCATGGTGATATATCCAGGATGCATCAACTTGTCCCACCGGATTAGCGGGTTTCTTGATTCCTCGAACATTTCGAATTTTCCCCTGGGGTAGTGTCGATACATGTCGTATTGCTGGAATCAGATATGCCAGAAAACAGCTTCCAGACCAATTGCCTGGTAGCCATTTATATGCTCTATCCCCACACACAAAGTAGCAGTCAGGAATTACGACTGAGATGCTGCTGAATTTTAGCCCAGAACATTTTACTATACACAATTTGATTTTCATCAACCATTTTCTTTCTTTCAGTGGAGTCATTGCTATTGCCAACTTGCAATTGTTGGCCCTCATTTGTCATGGTGCAGGAATTTCCAGTACAGTAATGTATCACTGTCATGTTACAGGTGCTATTTCCAACCTCTGTTTTTCCGTAGTTTTGAAAGTACACTGTTCCTCTTTTTGCCTTGGGTAAGAATAAGGTCACTCTTTTAATTGATGTCACATTCACTGCATCTTTCTGCATCTTTCAGCAGTGCTTGCCAGGTTTGGTTCATATTTAAGGGAATCTGCATTAAGGGTATTCCTCCATGTGCAGTAGGAATAGCTGCACAGACCCAGCAATTGGAGATATTGAGGGTGTCTGCATAAGTGTGCTTAATAGCCTGATAAGTATTGAAATTTGGGTGCCACTTTGCACGTTTACTTCGTTCTGCTTGTGTGGCAGAGAAGAGAAATGGCCAGAATAAAAAGATTATTGTTACCAGTACAGTTAACAGGATGGTCATGCAATATTTCTGTGGGAAAGATTGCTCTGCATTCCTGTTTCCTCCGGTTCCTCCAAACAGATGTATTTGGATCTTTCTTGCTTCCGTCATCTTCGCCTAGGACAAGTGATCGTACTCTCTGCCCTATAGGACCTTAGCACCAGTGATTGCTTCACTGGGTTTGAGATGGATCAGTTCCTATTGATCTGACCCCCCTTTGTAGCCAGACTTTTGTGCTTAGGGTCCCGATGGAGAGGTAAGGTCTTTGTCCAGGTCGAAGTTCTTCACCAACTTGCAGTGCGTCAGATGTATCCATGAAGCTTGCTCTGCTATTTTGACTGCAGTAGGTGTTGAAGGAAGCACCTGGTAGGGACCTTCCCACTTTGGCAATGCCCAGTTCTTTCACTTCACGATTTTAATCCACACCCAGTCTCCTGGCATCACTGCCACTTCCGATGTTTCAGTTTGTTTTTGACCTGAAACAGAATTAAACTGCAACAGATGTTTAGAACTCAACAACTTTTTCATATATTCAGCTAACGTAAAATCAGCTTCCTGGTCTGATGACATGAGAGGTTTCCACAGGGGTGTATAATAAGCCCTCCCATACAGCTTCTCGAAAGGAGTCAGTCCTTTTGCTGTAGAGACGGTTCTCATTTTCAACAGCGCCAGGGGTAAACAGTACAGCCAGGTTTTCCCTGTCTCAGCTATCAATTTCCTCAGTTTGCTTTTCATTATACCATTATGTCTTTCAACCAGCCCTGCAGACTGCGGAAGATATGCACAATGATGTTTTAAAGGAATACCAAAAAACTTACTCAGTTGTTGTATGGTTTGATTTACAAAGTGTGTACCATTGTCACTATAGATTCTCTCCGGAATGCCGAACCTAGGAATAATTTCCTTAACAAGTACTTTTGCCACTATAGCTGCATCTGGGTTTTTGGTTGGAAAGGCTTCCACCCATCTGGAAAACATATCTATAATGACAAGGCAATACTTCTTATTCTCACATTTGTTCAATTCTATGAAATCCATACAGATAGTGTGTAACAGATATGATGGTGTTGGAAAACTCCCTTGCTTGGGCTTTATCACCCCCTGTGCACGGTGTTTGTTACAAATCTGACACATTAAGCAAAATTTTTTAGAATAGTTTGTAAATCCGTAAGTTGTGAACACCTGGTTTACCAACTGTATCATCCCCCCTGTTGAGACATGGCATTGCCCATGGCTCAACAATGCCGCATAGCGGAACGAATTAGAGGGTAGTATTGGTTTTCCTTCCTTAGAGATGTACAACCCCTTTTCGAGGATTGCTCCTTGTTTTATCCATTGCTGTTTTTCAGCTTGCATAGTGAGTGTCTGCATTGTTTTTAACATATCCAGATTCAGAATTTCAGAGAGTTGTAATTCCTCATTTAAAAGAAATACTTCTGTAGCTACTTGTTTTGCAGCTGTATCAGCTCTTGAATTACCTTTTGAAATCCTATCTTGTTGCTTGGTGTGAGCTGCACATTTGCAGATGGCCACAACTGAATAGATTCTAAAAGATCTAAAATAAACGGTGCATGATTTATAGGTTTGCCAGTAGATGTTATCATTCCCCGGTTTTTCCACTGTTGTGCAAACACGTGTACAGTGGAAAAAGCGTACTGGCTATCAGTAAAAATGTTTATACATTTACCTCTTGCTAAGGTACATGCCCGTGTAAGGGCAATCAATTCTGCTGCCTGTGCAGATAAATTGTGTGGTAAGGATTTTGCTTCTACAACCTCAATATCAGAGACTACTGCATATCCTACTAGGTTATGTCCTGCAGGACCCCTTTTGCATGAGCCATCCACATAGTATGTCACCTCGGCATCATCCAAGGGGACATCTGTGAGATCTTTTCTAGGTAATGTCTTTTGCTCGATTACCTGCAGGCAGCGATGCAGTGTGCCGTCTGCAGGGGTCAGGAGCAGAGTAGAAGGGTTCAAAGTCATGCATCATTCAACTGTCATATGAGGTTGGCTCAACAATATAGTCATGCAGGAGAGATGCCTAGCAGGGGAAAGATATGCCACCTTTTCTTGTAGCAAAATAATCGCGACTGCATGGGGTACCCTCAGCGTGAGGGGGTGGAACAAGACTACTGAGGCCGTGGCTTGCACTGCCATTGCTGCTGCAACTACTGCCTGCACACAGTGGGGTAAGGACCATGCCACTAGGTCTAATTGTGATGAATAGTAAGCAACTTATCCCCATGTTGTTGTGTTAGTACTGATGTCATATAACCCTGCTTACAATCCACAGTCTGGAAAAATCGTTTATGATAATTTGGTATTCCCAGAACTAGAGCGGATTCTATTAATTGTTTCAGTTTACAAAAGGCAGATTCTGCCTCTGATGTCCATTGTAGCAACTCCTGCACTGCCATAGGCTTCTTATATATAAGATCAGTTAGGGGTGCAGTTTCCAAGGCATAGTTTGGAATCCAGCTTCGAAAGAAATTAGTCGTTCCCAAGAAGGACTTCATTTCCTTCTTGGTGGTGGGTTTTGGTGCCTGCAAGATTGCCACTTTTCTGTCTTCATCTAGAGTTCTACCTTCCTTGGATATCACATATCCTAGGTACTTAACCTGTTTTTTCCAGAGCTGCAGCTTATCTTTGTTTACTTTATGTCCCTCAGTGGCTAAAAATTGTAGAAGTGCTACGGTATCTTCCCTACAATCCTGCAGGATGGGGGCCACCACAAAATGTCATCAACATAAAGTAAGACCTGACTACCCTTTGGTGGATTAAACCTTGCCAAGTTACTTGACATTTCTTGTGAGAATATCATAGGGCTCTCACAATATCCCTGTGGTAGTCACGTATATGTGTATCTTTTTCCCTGAAATGTAAATGCAAACCAATACTGGCTATCTGGGTGTATCGGTATTGAAAAGAATGCGTTACTAATATCCACCACAGAAAAATATTTTTGTTGAGGTTTTAAGTTATTTAACAGAATGTGTGGATCTTGCACTATAGGCGCTCTTGGTACTACTGCATCATTCACAGCTTGCAAATCCTGGACCATACGCCATTCTCCATTGGCTTTTTTAACTGGAAATAGAGGTGTATTACATGGAGAATCAGGAGATTCCACTAGCACCCCCTCCCTTAAGTAATGCTGCTATAATAGGTTTTATCCCTGCCTCTGCATTTTTCCTTAAGGGGTATTGTCTTTTCTGTGGTCTAAATGCTGATTTCGGTGTGATATTAACTGGCCGTGCCATACGGATAAGTCCTACATCTGATTTCCCTGTTGACCAGAGATCTCTGGTATATCTCGCAAGGCGTTTTCTTCCTCCTTCAGTAGGAGCATCCATCAGCTGTCTTCGAGAGAATGCAGGTGCACAGCTGGGTTGGTCTGTGTCACCCAATTCAATTTCTGTACTTATATTCCCTGTCCTGACAGTTCCAGTTCTGTTTGTTTCTCCCATTTTGTGGCTTTCTCCCCTAGGTCTGCCCACTGTATATTTTTATTCTTGGTCAAGCTAACATGTGGTAATCGATTAGATTTATAAAGTGTTAAAAATTCCTGGGGCAGCGAACAGCTGACTGCACTATTCCCTTCTGTGTCCCAGTACAGGTTACGCAGTACCAATCTATTTGTATGATTCTTAAATAATCTTTCTTCATATTCCTTATCGGGTCCTGGTGTATTACAAAAATATAGGGTGCAATGTAACAGGTGTTGTTTATCAATGTTGAGGGAGGGAAACTTACTGATGGCTACATTCATCAGCTCCTTGGTCACAGTCCCTGGACCAGTTGTGACCAAGTCCTGACTATACCAATAAAATATTTCACCCCCCAATTGCACCATAAAGGTGTTAGTTTGTCACTGTGCTTCCATTCCCTGCATGGTTGGGACTACTGCTATGCCAAATAACTGCATGAGATCCCTGCCCAAGAGATTCACTGGGCACTTTGCAGAAGCTACAATCTTACTTTTCTGTGTCAATCCCGAAACAGGATCAGTTATTGTAATATTGCGGGAGAGGGGCTTCCCGATATAGCTGCCCATTAGCTGCTTTGACTAATATGTAGTCAGATAATTCTGAGTTTTCAGGCAATTTGGAGGGGTGTATCAGGGTTTGTGATGCCCCTGAGAAGCACAAAAATTTGACTTCCCTGCCTTCCACTGAAAGTATAACTTCTGGTTTAGTATCTGCTAAGTAGAGCTCCAAGCTCAATAAAGCCAAGTCTAGTACTTCATCTTTTACTTCACCGTCATCAAATCCCTGTACTTCCTCTATTTCCCTTTTCACATTCTCATTTGTCCTTTCTGCACTAGCCCCTTCTAATGATTCCTATCATATAGTCAGTCTTCACCTTCCTTGTCTTCCGTTGTTGCTCTCTTATTTTTCCTGCAATCCCTTGCCAAATGTCCCTTTTTACCACATTTGAAACATTCACCCCTTTTTTTACATCCTTCAAAAATCTTCTGATCGTTGATCAGACTGCCTACCTCCCTGTTCATTTTTCCTGCCCTTCTTCCCGGGGTGTACTACATAAACTTCTACTCCGTCCTCTACAGAAAATACTCGAGCCTTCTTTTTCTTTCTGCTATTGAAATGCCTTTCAGCATGCCTAGCATATTCGAGTAGTGATTGTAGCCTGCTAGTTCGATGATCAACCATATGTTTTATAATAAAACTGCTTATAGGTGCACTACCACCTTTTAAAAATGCATTTTTCAACTGCTGTTCATATGGGGAATCTTGTTTTTGGTCTTCAGGGACCTGCATCCCACAGTGGTTGTTAAAACATTCCAGCAGCCTAGCGAAATATTGGTCAACTGTCTCACCCTCCTGTTGGATGCATTGATTAATGCACGTCCAGTCTGCCCTAGGTTTCCATTTTTCATAGATGTGGTCTGTAAGTCCTTTTACTCTAGCGTCTAAATCGGCACTGCTATGAGGAAGGGATTTTTGTTCAGCATCATGAGGATTCTAATTGCCACAAATCATGTACCAATCTGGCCCTACAATTTGTCGAACTACCCTTTCTATTTCTTCCCCGTTTAAATGATAACTTAGCCTCATTCCTTGTAAACCGTCTGAAAATTTTCTAAAATTAATTTTCGTATGGGGAATCCCTTCTGTAGCTTTCCGGATATCTTCCAGAGTCCAGGGTCTATATACTAAGATGGTTGGATCCTGATTATCCTGCCCTGCCTGAGGGTTTGGTACTTCTATGAGTGGACATATTTCCTCTTCTTCTTCTCCCGTAGGTTGTGTGTCTTTAGATTTCTGCCATGACTCTCGATTACCTGCTTTTGTTTGGGACCTAGTTTCAATGGGATCTCTTATTTTAGCTAGTTTCAGTTTTATAGTGTCCCTATCCTCAGTGACCACAGAATATAGTGGGGGTGGATCAACCTGTCTACTCGCTCCATATTCTGGTATGGGAGGGGGAGGCAGAGGTGCTGATGCTATTACTAGGTTGTTATCCTCCCTATCTAAAAACATTGCCTTTGAATCCTTGTTCTTTTGGTCCCTACGGTTTACTTGTCGTTGCTTTTTTTACCTGACCTTTAGAATCAGTTTTAAGTTGTTTAATAAGTTTGATAAGTGAGGATTTTTCTAATTCTCCGTCAAATTTGTATTTAATAACCCATTTTGAAAAGTATTTAACATTGCCTGCACGCTGTGACTGCATATATTTTGCATCTTCCGTTAACGGTGGGTCTCGGGGTGTTGTTGTACAGTCATTACCCATTTTCCTTTACCTTTGATTGTTACGTAACTTCACCTTGATTCTCTAGTTTTAACATGTACCACGGATTTTGTTATAGTCTCTTCAGAATGACTGCCTAAAGTCTACTTATTCTGTTTCTCCTGATCTATGACAAGACAGTACCTTTTCTATCCCTGACTGTAAGAAAAATACAATCTGACAAAAAACAATACACATCTAGTCCCTGATCCTGAAACAGAAAAGAAAGTAGATTCACCTTACCTGAGCCCATGTGATTGATTGCCGATTCGAGGAAAACCCGTCCTTCAGTCACAGATCAGAAAGTGGCTGGCCTCTTTTGACGACAATTCAGTCGGAGGACTTTACATATAAGAAGAACCGATTTGGTTTCTTCCCCGTACGGTTTCAGCCACCTGGCCATCTGATCCGAGGTGAAGAGAGGGTTTCCGGTCCAAAGGACCAATCTGTAAAAGAAAACACAAAGATCAATACACGTTAGGTTCAAGCAAGGCACCCTTTATTACTTGCAGTAAGGAGACAAAGCATGTAGATACAAGGTTTGTCTGATTTTACATAGTTCAGCCTACAGTTTTTATACAGTTTTCTGCAAGTTCACAGAAAGATGCTATTATTAGATTTGCTGCTGACATGGTCAGATAATTGCTGTCTTACAAAAACATGTTTGAGAAAAACAACCTGGCCTTGGGCTTGTTTCAGCTTTCCTTAGTTTCTCACAATTCTTTCTCTAGTTCTGATATGATACATTCAAGGTACAGTCCTGGCCTCAATACACATTCTGCTGACCATGGTGGATTTACAGACATCCATTGTTCTTTTATCAGAGCTTCTAGCAGATGCATATTTTCACACAGAATAAGCAGAATAAATGTATTAACTCATTTTAACCATTTATGCACTAAACCTGCATATTGCAGGTATATATTTCAATACACTAAGCCTTCATATTGCATTGCAGTTATACATTTTCCTAACATTTAGCTATAATTCCAGAATGAGGGATGGTGTTGAAAGCCTTGGCAAGGTCAAGATAGGTTGTGTGAACCACCTTACCCTAAACTATGGCTTTGGTGACTGCCTCAAAGAAGTCGATCAGGTTCAGGAGGCATGATCTGCCTTTCACAAACCCGAATTGGGAGGGGTCCCGAGTTTGGAGGTTACCAATGTCTTTGTTTATGAGTTCCATGATGATACGTTCCATGGCCTTGCAGACCAGGCTCGTCAGGCTAATAGGGCGATAGTTCCCAGGATCAGTGCTTGCTCACCCTTTGTGGAGTGTGATAACTGTTGCTGTGCGCCATTCAGTGGGCACAAAGCCTGACGTGAGACTATGATTAAGCATGGTGCTTAGATGGAGAGCCAGTTCATTCTGAAGTTTGTGTAAAACGCAGCCTGGGATGCTGTCCAGTCTCATGGATGCTGTGTTTGTGGTTTTAGAGAGTGCAGCTTTTACCTGCATAGATGTGATTGCAAGGACTCTGCATTCTTTCTGTATAGATATGGGCCCTTTAGGGGTTGAGGGGGGGGGTAAAGTTAGCACTAAACCTATCTGCCAGGATGTTGTCAATATCAGTTGGTTCTGTAATTTTTGTGCTGTTATGCTGTAACTCAGAGCAGATCTGAGTGTTGCCATTGAGATTCTTGACATAGCTATAGAATGCTTTGTGGTTGCCCTTAGAATCAGTGGCAATTTTGTTTTCATAGCTAGCTTTGAAGGATCTTATAAGGGATCTCAGCTTCTTACTGAGGCTGAACAGGGAGCTCCTCCACTCATGAGGTTTTACTCTCTTTTGCAACAGTTTCTTCCTTCTGTTGTACAATTTGTTTATGGCAGGGGACCACCAGATTGGCTTCCTCTTTTAGGAGGATAGTGTCTTGGTTCTGTTTGGGATAGCACGATCCATGCAGTCGTGTAAGTGCTTATAGAGTGCATTTGTGTAGGATTCAGCAGTCGTAACTGTATTGTCCATCTGCATGGGTGTCATGAAGTTCGCTACTTCTGTCTTATAAAGCATGAAGTTGGCTTTGGAGAATTTTTTTACTGTGGTTTCCTTAATGGTGGGTGGGGGCGGGATGCGGATATCTAGGGTGATTAGCTTATGGTCTGATCTGACCAACAAGGAGTTGACTTCAGGTGTGGAACACCGGTCACTCATGTTGGTAATGACTAGGTCTAGGATATTGTTGCTCCTGGTGGGGGTGTGGATAAGTTGATCCAGGGCATTGGAATTTATCAATTCCAGAAAGCGTTGAGCGAAGGAGTTGGTACATGAGTAATTTTCCAAGTTAATGGTGGGGTATTTGAAATCACCCATTATTAGGGTGTTTGGTTGAACCCTAATATTTTCCAGTATATCAAAAAAAGAGGAGTGGGAATCCTGGGGCATGGTGGGGGATCTGTAGCAAGCTACAATTTGGATTGCAGTTTTACCCAGAGTTAGTTGCACTTGGATAACCTCGGATGCATTATGCTACACAACTAGCCTGGAGGTGTGGATATCCTTATTGAATATGGACACACCTCCGCCTTTTTTGTTCTGGTCCAGGTTAGATGGCCAAAAAGTGTGGTATGAGTTATAGCCTGGTAATGCAGGGGTGCTCTCTAGAGCCTTGAACCAGGTCTCAGTCACTGCATAGATATCGAGTGCCTCGAGTGAGTGCATTTTGAGATTTAGACTTCTAGCATTGACTAGCATTACCCTCAGTTTTTGCTTGCCTGTTCCTGTTTTGGTGGTGAATTTGTCATTTGAACCTTGCCTAAAAAAGGCACTATATGGGCGGCAAGACCCTTAGCCAGTATCCAAAATCCCAGGGGTGACAAGTGCAGGCCATCTCTGGCAAAGCATCGTGGTCTGTCGACCATGTCGTCCCAGGCAGACAGATACTGGATCCCATTAGAATGACACCAGAAGCTTAGCCAATTGTTGAAGTCAATCATTTTGTCCTTGTACTGCAGTATCATTCTGGGTGATGGCAGGATGCTACTCAGGGTTAGGGTCATACCTGCCTGGGCTACAAGATCGAAGAGCTCTTGTATGTGTATATAATAATTGTATATCCAAAAGATTGTTAGAGGCAGTATGACATTTATACAATAAAATGATACAGCAAGATAGCCTTACCAGGAGTAATTTGGGCAATTAGTCACCTAGATAAACTATATCAAAAGAGCACAGCAATTCAGGCTTAGAGGCCACAGTTTATGCTGGCTTGACAACAGAATACTATAAGTAACTTGGAGAACAATGTATGTATAAGGAATACAGTATATCAGAAAGGTAAAACAATATTGGAAAATCTTTAATTGGAAATATTTACATAGAGCATTTTTAACACCAGATAAAACTGCTAAAATAAGCTCTTCTAGAAATGGAAAATGTTGGAGATGTAACCATGTATCTACAGCTGACTGGAATCATATATTTTATGATTGTATTAATATTAAACCATACTGGAATGGAGTCAATAATTTCTTATAGGCCTTATTCAACGATGCCTTTGTTTTAACTAAAGCTTTGATTATATTGAATGTAAATGAAGGTCCTCATTTGAATAGAACAAATCTACACTTACTATGGACAATACTTGCAATATCTAGGAAATGCATAACTAGAAGATGGAATTCAAACACACCACCAACTACGCAAGACTTTTATACTTTACTGAAGAGTTCAGTTTTGATGGAAATCAAAATTAAAGAACTAAGGACATATCCAAGGCCATTGGTAAACAATCCATGAAAAAAGTCTTATCATTGATTGATACGTTGCAGCAAAAATCGGATAAACTCTGATAACTATATATTGTTTTATCTGTACAATAATTGGGAAGAATTGATATTATTATTGATTTCAGGCTGACTGTAAATATTGTAAATAGTTATATAACATGTTATATATAATATGCTATGTAAGTTTCAAAATATGTTTTGAAAATAAAAAATATATGAGTAAAAAAAAAAAAAAAAAGAAAGGCAAAACAATGCAGGCTTAGATTCTACAGCAGTGGCTCAGGGATTAAGGCTGTGAGCTATAGTTCCTGTGGTACAGGGTTTGATTTCCTTAGCCCTCTTTTGCCTACTGTGTGACCTTGAGTAAGTCACTTAACCAGTCAGTGCTTGGGGGAACTGGGAATTTGGGTTAGGTTCTTTATTTGTTTCCTGGCATACAAGTCTACTAAATACCTATGAACCTATGGGATACTATACAAGGCAATACAATATGTCAAACACCAAAACATCTCACATTGCTGGCATGGACGCCGCAATCAATTCAGGCTTAAAGGTTGGCTCTACAACTGAATACAAGATGTTATGCAACAGACTGACATATAATTCAGTATTATAAAGCAGTGTGCAGCACAGTGCAAGTTATTGTGCAGCAAGAGTACAGTGTAACAGAGTACAATATGACACAGTGCAACGCAGTAGATTCTGTCCAAAATGTCATAATAATGCAGGTGTATGTGACACGGATAAGGTAGGCTTAGACAGCAGAATACAAGGTACCATGTAGTATAACATCATGGGTGCAAAAATTAAGATAGGCTTAGACAGTAGAAAGCAAGGTATTAAGTACCACTGTGCTTAGGCTGTGGAAAACAATGTTACACTTATTTTAATTATTAATTTTATTTATTATTTTATATTTTAAATTTATTTGCTTTTGTTTACAAGGCAAATCAGACAGGATACAACCCCCTCTTTAGTAGATGCCTGGGGAGAAAAACTCCCAAAATTATTACATCAAAAGAAACATTCAATACATGCATGTGCATTTAATAGCATTTTTTACAAACGAGTAATATGTTGAAAAACAGACATGTGGCTTTAGGTTTCATTTTCAAATTGACTGAATTATTGCATTTATACAGAGGTTAGAGACAAATGTACGGCAACTTATACCTGTTTATAAACAGAATTACATGGTTTAAAAGGGGCATCTGGGTAGTGGCCAAATAAGAAAAACAGAAGCATGATACAGTACTATCTACATAGAGAAAACCACGAGGAAGATGTTTATGGTATTGGTCAAGATACAGGGAGTATTTCATTATGGATGAAGAAAGGCAGTATATATAATTTTCACAGGTGCATTTATAAAGGGGAATATAATCATTGTGAGTGTTGATAGTGCCAAGACAGAGGGCTTAGTCTAGGAAGACTCAGCATATTAGCCTTTTGTAGAGTATGATAGTTAGATAGAGCCTCATGTAATCTCACACAACACAGTGTAGCAGATATACAGCAGCAGTAAGTACTGCACATTGTATTATTAAAGGGTTGATTTTACCCTGGGGAAGATAAGCATTGGCAATGGCATGCATTTAGTTTCTCAGAGCAGTATGGCTAGGGTTGCCACCTTTTCAAATGCCCAAAGTGGGACAATTATGGTACAAACATCAGATTTTGTAAGCCAAAACATACCCACGGCCAGTACAAAGGACAGAACTCCACATTTTTGCCTAAATAAAAGCTTATTATTGTATCATTTTAGTTGCTTATTCTGTTTCTTATAACATTTGGGTGTCTCAGATACAGAATAACTGTTTTATGCAACTATTACATAACATACAGGAAATAACTTTGCCATAAAATCTCCAGACATTTGCCATTTTTACAATTTTTTTGCAGGACACAACTGCCCAAAGAGGGACCGTCCCTCACAAAGTGAGACAGGTGATAACCCTGAGTATGGCAAGAAAGACATATCCCAGATGAATGCAGAATAAACATACTAGTGACAGTGTTCAAGAACAAAGGGGAATGTCACAATTTTGGGCAATTCAGAGGTATCATACTCCAGTCAATCTGCATGAATGTTATGGACAGTGTGAGTGATAAATAAATATGTAAGGTACTATAAGGTAAGATGGGAGATGAGCAGTTGGGATTCAGATCAGGATGCAGCACAACTGACCCGATGTTTGCAGTTACACAGATAGTTGAGAAGAAGCTATCAATGAGGAAAGAGTCCAGCTGGGCATTCCAGAAGAAATCATATGACAATGTCCCAAGAAACCTGATTTGAGCAGTCCCAAGGTGATCTGAAGTCCAAGAAACATTCATAGAATTAGTTCAAGCTATGTGCAAAGACCCAGTGACTCAAGTGCAAACAGTGTTCAGTCTCACTGAAGGATTCCCAGTGGGTAGGTGTGCATCAGGGTTAAACTCTGAGCCCACTGCTGTTCATACTAGTGATGGACAACATTAGCAAACAGTCTGGAGGAGACAGAACAACAAAGGTGCTGTAGGCAGATGATGTGGCATTACAGGCAGACTCTGAGCAAGAACTTCAGCAAAGGACAGAGGAATGGAATGCAAATCTGATGGCACATGAGATGAAACTGAGTACAGATAAGTTGGTTGTAATGGCAGAAAATGGGGGAAATTAGAAGAAGCTGTGACTTGAGATAGAAATAGTGGAAAAGGTTAACAGCTTCAAGTATCTGTGAGAGATGGTTATGGAGAAGTGAAATCTAAATGAGGAGGTCAAAGTTAGAATCAGATGGGATGCTGCCAACTGACACAGAATGTCAGGGGTAGTGTATGACAGAAAAATGCCAAGGAAACTGAAAAGTAAAGTGTACAAAACAGTGGTGTGACCAGTACTACTGTGTAGTACAGAAACCTGGACAGTAAAGGCAGAGTATCTGAAGAAGTTAGAGGTAATGGAGATTGAGTGCCTTAGATGGGTAGCATGATGCACACTGTGGGACAGATAAAGAAATGAGGACATCAGAGCAGAAGCCAAAGTACCTCCAGTTGCAGAGAAGGTCAAAGAGAACAAGTTACAGTGGTCTAAGCACATGTACAGAAAGGGAGAAAACAATTTGGTGAAGAAGATTTGGGATAGACGGGAAGAAGACAAGAGGAAACAAGGGCCACTAACGAAGAGGTGGATGAATTGTGTGAGAGAGGACCTGCAACAAGCAGGCATGACTGTCAAATAAGGTAGGAAAATGGCACTAAACTGAGAGAGGGAGATGGAGACAGTTAACATTACACCTTGACCCCATGATGCAAAAAATGGGAAAAGTGGGCTTGACGTTTATGATTATTTTGTTTAATCTGAAGCTGTAAAGGGTAGTAATTTGCCTTTATAGAAGTTGGGATTTCATGCCAAAATTTATACATATTTACAGAGAAAGGGGCTTTGTTTGTTCTTTCCTTAGTGCCTTGTTTTCTACTATCTATGTAACACAGTACAGTATATGAGGACAATAAAGCAGATAGGCGCAAATGGCTCCAATAAGTTAGGCTTAGAAGTCAGAGTATAAGACACAATGTGAATGCAAACACATTGCAAGTGTGGATAGGAATCACAGTGTTGGCACAGTTAAGGCAGGCTAAGACAAACAGAGAGTCATAGATTATTGCCATGCTTATGACTAGGGAAAACACTGTCACATCACTCATCCCATTACACAGATTTTCCACATAAAACCGTGGTGAACATTTGCTATCACATATCCAGTCATCCAGACTGGTTTTACATGTAGTGAAGGAAATATTCTGCTTTATATGTAATGGCAGCCCACTCCTCAAATGGGGAATAGACTGGGTAGGCACCTGTCATGCTATTTGGTGATGTTGATATGGCAGTATAGGTTTAGATATTTACAGCTGGTATTTGCTTTGCGATTGGCTGTGTTTAGGTGAAGGAGTACAAAAAGTGTTGAATCAGTTGCAGCATGGAAGGCTAAGCAGAGATCACCCCTCAGTAGTCTATATACTACTGAGCAGAGGGGCGGTGTTTTCATTTATCAGAGTAGTTAAGGCTAACGAGAACAGAGATTGTTTTGGTAAGAAAACACTGAGGTGTCTTGTGTTGGTTTAGGTGCTTAGCATGGCACATGACAGAAAGGGTAATGAATTCAATGATGGGTATAACAAAGAAGTAAAAACTGAGACTATAACTTCTTTGAACCTTGAGGAGACACAAATAAGGATAAGATGTGTAAAGTAGAAGGATTTTCTAAACGTCACAGACACTAGAGAGTCTGTTGTCCACAAAGGTACCCAATTCCCTGATGATTGTATCCAATTTAGGTGCAATATTATCCATGTGGTAAGTGGAAGCAATGATAGATTTTCCAAAAGAAACTATACTATTTTTTTGGCATCAAGGGTAAGCCCATTATTAATATGCAAGGTATTTGTTTTACCTAGCCCTTAGAGGAGAATTTGAGCTCAGGGTATGATTTGATAACTTCCCTCAGTTTACACACATCGACAGACTCAGTTAGCCATAGTCCATTGATATCAGTTTTCATATCAGAGAAGCATATATCAAAGGGGATGTGGTCCAGCATAGGCCCCTGCCAGGCATATCTGGGCACAGCTGGTTATGCTCTTATGTCTAGGGCAAATACCCCTGACTTTAACAGTATGGGCTTATACTGAGTTGATAGTTTTTCAGTAATCCAAGAGTGGGGGATAAGATAGCATTCACACTGTACTACAAGTACAAACAGTGCAGTTTAAGTGCAGAAATGGGGACAAATTCAGTACTGATGTGGGTAAGGAATCACAGTGCTTACTAAATAATGAAAGAGCACATGCAGTTTTAACCAGTCAGATACTAAATGTGCAAAATGAAAACAGAAACAGTTTGGACCAAACAGATGGATAATATAGTAACTGTACAGCTGTAGATAGTACAACAAATAATAGATAAGTTCAATAAATAGTAGATGCAAACTGCAATAAATGCATGGTTAGATAATACATTAAATAACAATACAGTAGTTCAGTAAATTTACTGTTAGATAATAGAATAAACAACAGAAGTAGATAAAAAGTAATGCAGCTAACTATAGTTAGATAATACCTTGCTGCCACAGAAAGGTAGAAAACATCTACCTGTATAGGGCCCTTGAAATAGGGAAATGAGAAAATGTAGAAGGGTGCCCACTGGCTTTCATGCAGTGCTGACTAATACTGCAAACCATTCAAATCCCAGATGTAAAATGGGCTTGATTTTAAAACTCACTCCTGGATTTTCTTGTGCAAAGAAGTGCATTTTGATACGGCTCAGTGGAATAGAGTGCAATGCATGCAAGGCCCCTCAGTTTGTAACAAACATGTTCAAAGAAAGTGAATCAGGATGCATGCTAGTTCCAATGAAAATTACCAAAGGCAGATAGATCCGCACAATAATTTCAAAAAATTAGGTCCTCACTGTAAACTGATCTTAATTGTAAAAGTTCTTCTCGGATAGCTGCTTAAACTTACAGGACTCACTGAACTGTGTTATTTGGAGTACAAAGGAGTAGGCAAACGAATAAAGCACCTACTGGCTTCTGTCTAGTGAAAGCCTTTGTGGCATGCCAGATGTAAAGGGTTTGGCATTGGTGTCTCATCCTATAACTCATGTGCCCAGATGTGAAACAGTGGACAGCTCACTGCAAAGGACAACTCCATGCAATGTATGCAGCTGAATTTAAAACAAAAGTTCAGTAAAAAAAAAACTACAGTCCAGAGTATTAACTATCTAGAACAATGCCGATTTCCCGTCTTCTAACCAAAGACAGAAGCAACATTAGTTCTAAAAGACTGCTACCTCAAGCAGGTCACAGTAGTAACCAAATCGATTGAAAAATTCAATACCCAGATGTAAAGACTTTGGTTTTAGCATCTGTTTCAGTAATTGTTATACTCAGATATGCAGCATTGGACAGTTAAGCACAAATGAGTTGCCTGTTTGCAGCTAATATTATACTTTATAATAATGGGCATCTTTCAGGCTGTGCATTTTTTTGTAAGCATTATCATGCCTTTACAAACAATCTCTAACCCATAACAATACAGATTACCCACATGACTGTAAGGCAAACTGTAAAAATATGTTACTTCATTTATGTCCTAATTAAGGAAAGAAGTGAATGGACAGCATGTTTGCTCTCTGGAGCCCAGATGTAATGATCTCTTGTTTCAAGTCTCTATCTGCATTTGAAGCATACTTGCAGATTTGAAAGAAACTGTATTTTAAAGCTAAAGCTAAACGTGACATGGGAAGATAGAAAAGGTCAAGGAGACTGAGCAGCATATCAGAAAGTTGTAAGATAACTTGCAGCCATGATCAGTTCTGAATGGTTATATTAAATAGGGCACCCACTACAGCAGTATACATTTATCAGCATCAGATAATGGGACAGTGTTTTTATTAGGGGCTGGGTGAGGTAGAGGAAAGAGGTCATTTCAGAGATGCAAAACAGAGCCAAAAACTAGTCTGACCAAGTTTCAATGAGGAAAATTCTGTCCTTGGGCATTTTTCACTAGTGCACATTTAAAGAACCTACTGAGAAGCTTTAAAATTTGCTTTTAAAACTGCACACTATGATGCAACGATAATTTTAGTATATGGCATTAACAATTACCATATTTTTCACACATGTTTTGTGTGTAAACAACATTTCATGAACAGAACCTTTGTTGGGGGAGGGGAAATTACTAATGTCTGTTCATTGTCAGGAAAAGCCCAAGCACCTAAGAAATATTCTATTAAATGAGGGATTGGTAGCCATCATGTCTTTTTTTTTTTCACCCTTATTGTATTGTGCTGCAGTTAAAAACTGTACTATTTCTTCCTGACCTTAAGAACTTGTTTTATTTATGCCTCTGTATTCTTGAATTCCATTTGTGTTCTTCATAGTTTTACATGTAATATTGTTTAAACACATACATTACCCATGGTGAAAACAGTTGCCTGTAATTTTGCGTATTGCTTCTTTTGGGTTGGATGGTGTGACAAAAGAAAATGTAACTGTGTTTGAATGTCTGAAATAATTCATTGTTCATAGATCAGTAGTTCTTTGAACCACAATGGTTCTATCAGAACACAGTAATCCTGTAATCTTAGAAGTCATACCTACCAAAATCCATCTCACATGAATATTAACTGTTGTCTATAGCCAATGTTAATAGCCTTGCCATGGTTGTTCTTCCATGACATACACACACACACACACACACACACACACACACACACACACACACACACACACACACACACACACACACACATGGCTGATTTAGAGTGTCCAATCCACCTACTACATCTCTTTGGAATGTGGGAGGAAACCAGAACACCTAAAGAAAACCCACATGAAACCAGGGAGGACATACAGACTCTGTACAGAGAATCAATCTATAGAAGGTTTTGCTATTAGATAGTAAAGCTAACCACTGTGCCACTGAACCTACCAAAGTTTCTTATTATTATTCTAGCCTTCATCTATATCCATACCTCTAAACTGTACAGATTTTTGCAGATTGTCAAAATTTTAACCTCATATTTTTGCCTAATATTCATTAAATTGTGGTTTTCTGGCAAATTACTGGTAAATCATTAAAGATTGAAGTTAGAAAATAATGGCAGACATTTGAGTTTCAGACTTGATATCCTTCAAAACATTCATGCTAAATCAAAACCTGTTAGTCTATCAACTTTCTAAGTTTGGTAGAGGAACATTTAAAAATTGACCCTATTTTTGGGCCTTTGTCCTACTTTTGTTTATGGATTTGTTCAGATTTCTTGCTCCAACAGGCTGAGAGGTATGATATTTACCACTGCACTTATACTTGAATACCTATCTTTACAATGCATTGCTCATTTTCTGAAGTGTCTTGATTTATTTATTTATGTTTCACCTCCTACAGTTGACCAGCAGTTGCTGACAGGGTGTCTCTACATCCACCATGACTACTGAGATCTCCTTCCTCCCTCAGACTAATTCTGGTCCATGCACATGGCTGGTGATGAGATCAAAGCACCTAGAGCATTATTATACTGATGTTAAGGAGTCTTTTCTTGTTTATGCTTCTAACTTCACCTCTGCACATGCTCATGGTATCCAAGAGATAACTTACAATGGTGCAATGGGATTGCAGTGTATTGTCCACACCTCCATGTGTCACTCAGCAAAATACTTGCCCCCTCTTAAGACAGCACTACCCATATGTCCCTAATTTCCAGCAAGACTCATCCCTCATCTACAAGTTAGGTCTCATCATGCCACCTACCTACCCATCCCCACCCAAGCCATCAAGTACCCAAGTTGCTAATTGAACTCAGGCAACCTAGACTGCAGTCAGGGCTTTATCCATTTATGTTACTGGCTCTGTTTTGAAATATCTTTATTTTGCAGTTAGTGTCATTTCAAATTATATTACTTGTGCTAAAGTGGCAAGTGATTTTGAAAAATAAAAAAAGAACAATGTAGTGTGTTGTTTAATTTCTTGGCTTCATTGTTTATCCAGGTTTTCTCTATAACCACACCCACAAAATGATGATGTGGTAAGTAAATAGTAATGATTTTCATAAAACTGTAAACCATTCTGGATAAACAACAACTTACTTCCTTAAATGGTCAACTTTTTGCTTACATTGTGGTTTCATTTCCATGTTATTATGTGATAATGTTCAATATAAGCTGTTCTAGCTGCAAGATTTAGTTGACAGCTTGCTTTTTCTTTAATTTCACTCTTTTGTGCCCCACTGCCTGATGGACATCACCCTGTAGTCTATTGACTGATTTATTACCCATAGGGTGAGAGCTGTTCCAGAACATTTGTGTCCAGAGAGGTGAGAGCTAACCATTAGCCATCATCTTGGCAGCCATTAAGACAGATTTTGTCAATGTGACCAAATTGCATACCCAGGAGGTGAAGTGGGTCTGCATCATCACAGCATGCTCACTCCTTGACATGCCTCTGCAAATGCTACCACAATAGCTTAGACAGACCCACCCACATCCCTCCCCTAAGCCCTATTCTTAGGGAAGTGACATTTTGACACTCCCCTGGAGTGTCAGGTCACTACAGGGATGAGAACCACCACAACCTCCCCTCCCAGGTGAGTGCAATGATGTAAGAAGCCCATCTTTTGCCAGACCCTCCCTGGCTCTTCAACTTCCCAAGTCGCTAATCAAACTTGGCTGCTCTGGGTACACTGTCAGGGTTTTCTGCTCCACATAGCTGGAATGACAACTTGCCTTTTTTCAGAAGTATAAAGGTCCTATTGATGCATTTAATATGAAAGTATAATATATAGTGTATGTCAATTTAGGTGGTGTGGAATTGGGGGTTCAGTCATTCATGAAGCCATGTCAGGAGTTATCAGCAAAAGGAAATTTTTTAGGGAACCATTCTTATCAATAAAATAATACAGGGATAAATCCCTGACCATGAGGCTTGTGATCCAAGTTCAGTTAATGGCTAAGGCATCTGAGACACCAGCAGGGAGGTGGGACATGCCCATCTTGGTAAGAAAGGGGAGAGAGGGGCATATGTACAGGGTACATGAAGCAAGCAGATTTACCCAGTGGAGTTCAGAGAAAACACTTGAAAAGTGCTTCCTGAACACTGAGCAGGAATGGCTTGCTGTCTTCAGCTCCTTCAGGCAGTGAGAATTTGATCTTCATGATCTTCCCATTGCAAGCCCTACCCATGTGGTGTTACCAAAGTGTGCATAGGGGTGGGGATTAAGCAGAAAATATATATGGTGAGGCCCAGGACACCTTGATCTCCTTACCAGCCCCAACCCTTATTGGAGAAAGTCCAGGGAGGCCTAGAATGGCAGGGAGATCTGGCAGTTGAGGAGAGGCAGCAGGATTCCCTGATGGCCAACTGCAGGAGACAAAAAAAAAGTGTTGCAAAAAAGAGAAAACTGTGTAAGTTATATTCAGTTTCAAGGGGTTGTTACTTAAACAGGTTTTAGAAAGTGAGCAATACACTTTAAGACCACTGTACACAAAAATGGTCTTTTGATCTTGTTATACTATAGTGCTGCTTTACCTTAAATGCATTTTCTTTGGAGTTTATCTGTATGGGCAAAGAAGTAAACATATGTTTTGTACTCGAGTCCAAAGGGGCTAACTGTTATCTGAAATGTGGGAGGAGATAAGTTGAGTAGTGGATTATGAGGGGAAGAGTCTACTGGAAGGATATGGAAAGACTGAGCAAATGAGCTAAAATGAAAGGTAATAATTAAGGTTCAGTATGAACAAATGCCATGCTATATAGTTGGTCCACATCAATCCTGCTGTGAAAAAAAAACATCTAGAAGATGAGAGTTTATGGTAACAGAGCAGAAAAATATCTGGGGGTGTTGGGCACTCCTGCTCTAAACCACCAAAAGCAGACTGAAAGGGCAGTGGAGGCAGCAAACAGAATGCTGGGTTGTAGCATCAGGGAGATGGATTCCAAAAGAGAAGGGTAATGCTTCACGTGAGTACTGCGGGCTGGAGACCATATAAGGAAAAGGCCATCATACTGCTGTAAGGAATTCTTGGAATACTACCAGAAGGTCTTGTGAAAAGGATGGGAATAATATGACCAGAGACTACACCAGCTACAGCTCTCCTCATGAAACCAGAAGAGAAAAAGAGGACATGATATTGGTGGACAAGATCAAGTCAAGAAGATGTGAATAGATCCTTCCGAACAGGAAAGACAAAGGAAGAAGAAGGGAAGATAGACATCAGAGTGTAGGAAAAAACTACTTCATTGATCTCCAAGACTAACACAAATGAAAAAGTGGACCCATGAAATGAATCATGGCATAAGTGATACAGAGAGAAGTTCTCCAAAGAATCATTCACAATGACATGCAACTGGGGTAAAAGGGGAAGGTGTGGATGGAGGAGATACACAATGTTAAGGCACTCAATCATGTCTATACTGACTTTTGGTGGAATTCCCCATGTTACCTGTAGCTCCTTATGATGTTGCAACATAAGCCAGAGCTAGTGACTAACAAAATAATAATATACAACATGTGACAGACTATAAGGAAACAAATTGCACCAAGACAGTTTATCTAGCATGCTTTACAGTGGATATATTAACAATTGATTGCAGCTCAACATAAATATTTTGATACTTATTATTAATATTTTCAAAACTGAGTGAGCTATCTGTTATGGAATGGCATAGAGTAAAATGTTATAGCCAGAAACTGAAAACTACACTGAAATTTTCAGTAGATAAGCATGTTACTGGACATATTGATCTTTGTTTAATGCTATGACAACATAATGTTTACATATTTTCATTAATACTGCCACATCCAAGTGACATGCAAACTGCTGTAGGGCATCAGTTGAAGCCGATCCTTTAGAAAACCGCTACTGACACTTGCATTGCAAGTTTTACAGCTTGAAAGATGGTGTTGGTTACATTGAATTTATGGATATGAGCATTATATTTCATTTTTCTATAAATGTATCAAAAATGTTTAGTCAGAAGGAAATTGCTTTGCTTCATACAAATGCTCAGGTCTGCCTGATCGAACACCTGGTAATACTATATGTCTCAGCTGAATGGTTTCTAAGATATGACTAGTTATTTGTTAAAATCTACAGAAAAAAATGTAAGTTTGGAGAATCTGCATGATAATATATTACTGTCTTGATTTAAAGACTCTGTGTTAACTCATCATTGTAAGAACACAGATATTTGTACTTTTAAAATGCCATTTATTGTTCACAATATATTTATATTTGTCGAGCTTCTGTTTTAAAATGTGATTTAATTATACTCAGGAATGTAAGAATGCAAGAAAGATGCTTGAGGTATGAAATTCAAGATGACAGATATGAATGAGTGAAAGGGACAGACTAACTACGCTTGTTGTCTCCTTCTGTCATAGATAATATAATACAATACAATTAACTCCACTTTTAAGATTTTATACATTAAAAAACATGTTTTTAGATGACTAAGGAAGGAAGTTAGTAAAGCCTACATTTTATTTCCTGTGTAGGCATCACGCCATGCTGCCAACACAGCTGCAAACATTTTTAGATTCAATAAGTGCTGCTGAGTGGCGTGCATGAGCATGCCAACATGGAAACTTCCATGGCATGCAAATCACCTCATAAGCAGGTGAATCTCATGCAAATGAGGCAGGTAGAGCAATCCAGCAAGCAGATAGGCAGACCTGAAGATCCTGTGTCAGTGCTCATAGTATACATGGAAAACTTTCATGTACAGGACTGTAGACAGACAAAAGAGGCTGTAAAAATGTAGGTTGGTAGACAGCAATGGCATAGCACACACAGATCTGAGCAAAACTATCCTCTTTGTGTTCCAAAAGTTACAGTAAATATATTATTATTTTTTTAATAATCTTAGCATGCTTGTGCATGACTTGCCTTATAAAAAGGAAAAAAACTGTAAAAATCAAATATTAATATCATGAGACAGAAATGTATTACAGGACCTTGTGTGCAGTATCTATAATGGTGCATTGATTTTGTTGCTAACGTGGAAGGGCTTGGAAGCATGTAGTATCCAGGATGTGAGCACGGATCCTTATACAAATGAGGTGGAGTTACTGAATAGCATAATGTGGTAACCGTGTCCGCATATCCCCTTCAGGTAGGCAGAGAACCATGTTGCTGTCCACACAGGAGGTAGCTGACATCAGGAGTGGATGTGTCCAATAACTTGTAACCTGATTGGAGCTTAGCTGCACCTGTTTGCACAGCGAGCCACCATGATGAGCATGGAAGCCTGAGGGGGTGTGTGCACTGACATCTAAGCTTTGTTTATCTATGGGGTGCATGTTTCCACGTGTTTGCGTGGCATGTCACTGTGGTAAGTGTGGAAGTTTGGGGGGGCATGCACTGATTGCTAAGCATTGTTTTCCTATGTGGTGTACATTTGCATGGTGTGCTGCAGTGCTTAGAGTATCTAAAAGGCCATTTATGTATTAATCTGTGTTGATCCTTGCTTAACTTAAACTAGGGCCATTAAATGATGTCAATGATATATTAGGCTGGTGCACTGCATCATAGATAGCCAATCACACAGGCAACACCTACAGTAGAGTACTGTAAAGCTCTACAATCTGATTTTACCCCATACTCTACACCATTGGAGTACAGACTTGGGTATTTTAACTGAAAGAATGATAGGGGTTGCTGCAGGTCTGCTACATTTGTATGTGTTAGATGCCAAAGTCAATGCTGCTACTGCTGCTGACAATAGGCGTAGGCAGAGAAGGAGAAGAGTGTTCAGCCCAGGGTAACCTTCCAGGAGCTACATGGGCTGGAGATTGTAGAGCACTACAGGGTGGACAGGTACATACTACAAGAACTCATTGAGCTCTGCCATCCTCAGCTCCGTCCCAGAGCCAGTAAAGGGGAACCCATCTTAGTGGAAACAAAGCTATGTGTAGCCCTAAGGATAATAGCCACCAGTACCTTCCAAAGATCAACTGGGGACATGATGGGGATGTCACAGACATCAGCATCTAGGGTACTCCACCAGTTCCTGGATACCATGCTACCGCATGCCAGTGAGCACATATATTTTCCCCTCACCCCTGAGGCATGGGCCAGCAATATGCAGCACTTCTACCATGTAGCACACTACCCTGAAGGTACTGGGTGCCATAGATGACACTTATATACACATCAAGGCACCACTCAGTGAGGAGGATAGAATCTATGTCAACCACAAGGGGTACCACTCCATCAACTGCCAGGTCATGTGCATCATCATGAATGTGTGTGTTGGCAGCTCTGGCAGCTATCACGACTCCTATATCTGGCACGCATCACAGCTGTACCAGATGTTTGCTAGGGGGGACATCCCACACCGTCATTTACTGGGGGATGCTGGCTATGCACTGGAACTGTGGATGATGACACCCATCAGAAATTCACACACATCCAGGAAAGAACACCATAATGAGGCACACACACAAACTAGGAACATCATAGAGCATGTGTTTGGGTTGCTAAAGTCACGATTCTGGTGCCTCAATATATCTGGTGGAGCCCTGCAGTACTTTCCAGCCACATGTGCACCATATGATCATATGTTCATACTATGAACATATGTGCACATATGTTCATAGTATGTGCCATGTTACACAATATGATCCTGTGGAAGCAGCTGCAGCAGAATCAGCATAGGGAAGGGATACACCCCCCACCAATGCTTAGCTCACCACAACCAGGCTCAAAGGAGGACTCAGAGGAGGAGCTCCCTGATGATGTCCCTGTAGGCAGACATAGGTGGGCCCAGTATGCCCTGGCATTGACTTGGAGACAATGCATAGCACATTCACTGACAACCTAGGGCCCTAGGAACTGACACCTTACTCCTACTCACATACATATATTAAAATAGCTGATGCCAGTCAACCCACACAACCTGTATCTATCCATGTATTGGTTGTGTACAGCTTGCATCACACAGAGTCACCCCTGAACTACATTTCTGTCAACTGCTGCATTCTCAAGGTAAGTCTCTAACCTACACCCTAATTGTAAGGATTACTATAATAAGGTATTGTATGTATGGATCTGCTGATGTTATGGAAGGAAATATAGTGGGCTGTTTGGTCAAAGTTAACAGCCACATGGGACAATTGATGCCCAGTCCAGTAGTATGTGTTCCTTAATTTTGATTAGGCCTCATGTTTGGAATATTCACATCAGACAAGGGAGATGTTAAGCTGTTGGCACACATGATATTTGGACTACAGTCTACCCAAGCTGATCATGTGCAGTTGTTCCCCCACCCCCAACACAATGGTGTAACCATATAACTGCTTTAGCAGAAAATCAGCTATGGTATGGCAGTGGACCAGGCAATTTCAGGGCTGTAACATAGATAGCATTCACACATTGTATGTCTCTCTCTTCATGCAGGATAACAATGTATATATGTATGCTGTTGATTGTAAGATGGATGACCCCTGGCTGTCTAGTGACGTGTGTGGCTAGGGAAGTTAGCATGGGTGATGGTATTGATGGTTCTATTCTGGAATTACTCACTTTTGCATGTGAGGTAGTAGTATGTTGGTGTTTTTACAGAATGTCATAGCTCCCAACATCTTAGTGCAAGAAATTTGGACAAAGCCAAAAAGACTGGGGGGGCAAAGGCCCAGACATATGGACAGAGTTTAAATATCAGTCACATGAACCTAGACAGTTGCTGGAATTAAAGATGTTGCAGTAATACATATTTTCTGATGGATATAAAGTCTGACACACAAATGTTTGTCTGTAGTTAGTAGAATGTGTTGACGTCAACATGCAATAAAGCACCTCAAGACCACAAATGTGTGAGGAACAGACCAAACATATGAGGCAAATTCTAGACATTCTGTGAAAATCAGGACAGTTGAGAGGCATGCAGACTGTCAGTCTGCTGGTGGTGTAACATTACCAACCTCAGTCACATATTTTGTACAGCAGACAGCTGGGGAATGTTGTGAAGATTTTGAGTGAAGTGTAGTACTGCAGAAACAGGGGCAGATGTTAATGTCTGGAACATACAAAATCCTGGATTGGAATACAGGTAGGTGTGGCCAGGAGTCACATTATAAGTGCTGACAATACCACTGGGCATGTCTGTACACTTAGTAAAAATGAGTGCAATTCTGTTGGCCCTTCACTGAAATGACCTATTATGCATAAATGCCTATGCATACAGACATATATACGTATACATATCCATCTGTCACTATCTCTCTCTCACATGCATAGTATATCTATCACTATGTAGAGTCAAATAGATATATATAGCTATATATATTAAAATGACACATAGACTCCCGCTGTATCTACAGAACACAAATACATATCATACACACACACAGCTACATTTATATATACATCCCTGTTATATACAAAAATGTGTGTGTAGATGTCTGCATCATCAGACATACCCTAATAATGGTGAGTAAACTGCACTATCATGCAGCCATAATGTTGCTCAAAGGAACCAAACTAAGGGTGCAACAGTACATAATCCATTTACTTACAAACCCTATGGCTGCTGGATGTTACCATGTAGACAAACACAGGTGAGAAGGTGGTGTAATGTATAATGGCGTCAACGCACATATGGACAGGCAGTTTATCCATGCCCACAGTGTTGCTTATCTAACTGCAAGCAGCCACATATGGCCATACTGGTAACTGTACGCACATAGCTAGGATAACATCAGTTGTCTCACTGCTAGGATACTAGATACAGATAACAGTACAAACCAAAATCACTCTGCAGGTCACATATACTGTTCAACACAAGCCTAGTTTGTGTAATGCACAAGTACTGTGCCTGCAATCACATATACGGGACAAATAACCTGCGGCACATGCAATAAGTACTGTGATCTATAATGTATAAGCCTAGATAGGTAGGGGTTCTCAGCTCACTGCAGCCCACTTGTTGTGTATGTGTGTGTTTGTGTGTATATATCCCTGCAAAACAATGGACATGCCTTCATGGGCTATCCAGCAGCAATGTTTATGCACTTTATGGCCCTGTAACTTGCTGCTGGCTTCCACACTGCTTTATTTTACAAGGTCTGATGATGTCAGCCACCTTAAGACTACCAGCTGACAGTGTAGTAGCAAGACTTAAGACATGGGACATGCAATAAATACTATGATCTATAGTGCGTAATACTAAATAGGTGGGGGTTTTAATCTCACTCCAGGCTACTTGGTGCATGTGTGTGTGTGTGTGCATACTCCTGCAAAACAATCGCCATGCCCTCATGGGCTATCCACCTGCAATGGTTATACACTTCTTGGCCCTGTAACTTGCTGCTGGTTTCCACACTGCCCTATTCTACAAGGCATGATGCTGTCAGCCATTTTAACACTACCAGCTGACTGTATAGTGACAAGCTGTGGCATGTGCAATAAATACTGTGATCTATGGTGTATAAGCCTAGATAGGAAGGAGTTCTAATCTCACTCTGTCCAACATAGTGTGTGTGTATGTATATCCATATGGCATGTGCATGATAACTTTTCTAAAGTAGATATAGTTAGGGTTTTGCATCATTTTATTTGTAGCGGGTGATGTGCCCACCTCCAAATGACTGACCACAACAAGGCTTACTTAAACTCAACAATCATTATATGTTCTAAATTGATAGTACTAGTAGACATGAGTTGTGTTTCATGAATCAGGTACTGTATGATCTGTACTGTGTACCAGTGCATAGGTAAGTGTTCTAATCTACATACTACCAACATGCAGTATGTGTGTGCCTTAGTGTGTCCTGCATGCAGTGAGTGGAAGTGGTGGCTGAATGTGGCCATGTTTGTGTGTGAGGCTGTTACAGCAGTATACATCATATTATAGAGCCATAGGACATGTGAACATAACTGGAATAATGGCCATACAGCCCTCACAATCAGAGACATCTGTATACCCCCTTGGTACAGGACCAGCAGGTATTGCCCCAGTCCAAGATGGACTCAGGCAGATGTCGTGTATTGAGAAGGGGGTTGAGGCATAGCATAATGGTTAAAGTGTTTACCTTATAGAAAAGAGGTACAGAGTTTCATTCTCACTAAGGGACATTTGCTAGGCCTAAAATGGTCCACAAGGGCAATTAGCCTAGTACTTACCTATGAACCTATCTGTCATTCCCGAAGTCTCCACTCAGGAAGTGAGTGCACTGTAAATATCACCCACCCACACATGCTTCCTCCTTGAGTAGGAGAGTTTTCACTGGGATCCTGAATTATCCTGATGTAATGACCAAAAGGACGGTTGTGCTGAAACCCCCAGACACATTTAGGGTTGGGAGGGTGGCCTAATATTTAAGGTGCTTGCCTTACAAACACAAGGTGCAGGGTTTGAGTCTCACAAGGGATAATTGGCTAGGCTTAAAATGCCTCACAAGGGCAGTTAGCCTAGTACTAACCTATGAACCTATGACGGCCGTCCAGCCAATCAAACAGATAGCATGTGATGAGGAGCACTGAGGTGCTCTGTGTACCATTTAGTCAGGGGCTGTTTCAGGGGTGTGTTTATGTCTGCTAGACAAATGTCTCCCACAAGCATATAGTACTAACACCACACAGTAGGTTAGTGTCCTTACAGTGAGTCATCCATCTACTATGCTCCCTACAGATAGGCAGGATATGCACTCCAGCCAGCAACGTCACACCTTGCCCTGTAGCAGACCTTATCACAAATTATGCATGCATGAGTACACTGACTGCTGCCATTGTCCTTGGTAGTCTGTCATACAGATGTGAACTTATGGAGCCATGCATGTGTACCGTTGTACCTTGCTGAAGTCATATTTCTACTGTGCTGCCATGCCATGCTGTGCTGCTTCACTGACAATGTGTGTCCATAGGTTATCCCCTGAGACTCCTGGAACAGAAACATACACAGGTCTGTGACACACCTGTCATAGTGTAACAATGCCACCAGTACTACATCATACAACATAAGGTCCACAAAAGTATGTTGCGCACTCATGACACATGCCAGCATATAGTGTATGTCGGTGATCACTACAAGTGGCATGGCAAAACAATACTGCATTACACAAGTACATGTCAAGTAATATAGTCACCCTGTACATCAGACACATACCTTAATTCCCCTGCATCGATGGTAAGAATGACAGGGATGTCACACAGGTATCATCACTTGCACAGGGTGATGTGTGGGGGTGATGAAGGCTTAGGCTGGCCCAAACCATTGACAGCATCTGTGTGAGTCAGGAAGGGGAGCAGGTTAGATGGAGCATGGAGAGGTGCTGTGCGTGAATGTAGGTTACCTGCATGTGACAGTGGTGTGTGAGTGTGTGCATGTACACAGTCAAGCTCAGTGCTAGGCTTACATGTGTGTATGTTGGACAGCTGTAGACCATACATGGTAGTGTTGACAGTTCACAGTTTCTGGCCCTGAACATAGGAACTGGCTCTGCCAGGAGTTACACTGGCACCACCATACCCAAGGTCAGATGTGGAGCTAGTACCTGATGGTGACTGGTGTCTTCTGGGACCAATATCCTCCAGGGACCATCCATGACCACATGCCCATGGCCGGCCATGTCATTGTGTGGACAGCACACCACACTCCCCTCTGTAGTGCTAGATGTGCTGCCACTATGGGAGTGTAACTGTGCATGGCCATGTGAACTATCAGTAGATGGTGTTGCTGACCTACATCCACAGGTCCGCCACCCAACTCCAATCACATGTTCCAACACAGACAATGTGTGGACCAAGGCAGACACTGTCTCAGCCCACTGTCTGTCCACTGCATCAGTGAACCGATCCAGGGTGTCTCCAATGTGGTGGAGGCAGTCACAGATATCAGACCGTGCTTCATCCATAACCCTAAGCATACGTCTGGTGCTCCATTCACAAAATGCCTGTGCCTCCATGATGGCCCGAAACATACGAGTGACCAGTGAGGTGACACCTGCAACATATTGTGGATGGACAGCAGTCCTCCTATGAGCACCTCTGTCGATCCACCTGAGTGTGACCTCTCCAGCTCTCCGGCTATGGCCATTGTCTACACTCACTGAAGCCATAGTTGCCACACTAGCCTGTTCAATGTCTCTATACTCTGACTGTCCCATATTTGAGGCCTGTGGGGGACTGGGTATATGTGGGTATACTGACTGTGTGTGGTGACAATGGGGGGCAGAAAAGGGATGTCAACCTCTGGGACAGATTCAGCCCTCGACAGCCCCACCTGTGCTTCACTGTGGTCACCATCATCATCAGAGTCTGAAGAGACACTGACATCAGGTTGTGTGGGGGAGAGACCCCAACCCCCCCAGTCATCTGCAGAAAACAAGACAAAAGCAGTATATTACTACCTGCACTGTTATGTATGGAAAATCCACAGTCATAATAATGAGAATTCACAACTGCATTACCATTCTCACATCTTTTCATCTCTGCTTTCATGCACAACAGACTTCCTCACAACAAAACACACATTCGACTCAAGGTCTTCTTTATAACAAGCATGTCAGGTACATCACGTGACACTTCGCCAGTACAATGTACCTTTTAGGTATGCAATATGACACTATACCTGATAAAACAACACATAAAACCTAGTATACCTATCTGAACAAATATATACAAATACAAGTTTCAATGCCTAAGGTATGTACCATCGACCTTTTGGTATGTACAAGGCATGTCTGTTGTACACCAGGAGGGATATTCACACTGAACTATAACTGAAAAAGTGTTTCTGCTCATTCAACTACACTCCTGTGATTACCCACTCTAGGGAACCTAGGTAACTGTTCCAGACTGGAACATGCAAACATTTTACTCTGGTTACACACAACATTACCTGCACATAGGTAATTATTCTGTCCATTACCCTTAATAGCATATATATGTTCCATTATAAAAGAGTAGCATGCTTACCAGAAGCAGGACCATGGCCTTGGACAATTCTTGATGGACCTGTAAAAATGTGAGGTAATTTCAGTACCATTGCATGTTGCAGCACTACAAGGTAATACCTGTATATATCTCACATGTACAGTAGCTACTGTGCTACTTGATGTATTGCTGACATTCTGAGTATGAGTGTACAATTGAGCTAAACCCCCCTCACAAGCACATAGACCTGACACCCACATAAAGGTATGCACAGTCTGACAGAATGCTGCAGTATTACAATGGTGATCACAGTAAGCTTACCTGCATGCTCCTTTGCTGTAGACATGGTTGCACTCACCTCCACGATGTATGGTGTGATGGATGCCTGGGAGCTGTCATTTGTTCTAGGTTCACCAGGAATTCCTCAGTGGCCAAAAGTGGTTGTTCCATTGCAGGCCTTCCACCAGTGACAGCACAATACCTGGCTACATCAGCTGCCCTTCATCATGCAGAATTCATCATGGGTGTCAAACCTGCTCATATGTCCTGTCCAGGTGGCCAGTTTCATTCATATCCCAGACAGGGACTGCCCACAATGCAGCCCTCTATTCCCTGTTATGGCTCCCACTGGATAGGAGGATGTGATGATGCTGCCATAGTCCTTGAAGTATTAGTTCATTCTCTGCATCTGAGAAAGGGGGCAAGCTGTTTCCGATACATTAGTCCTGAAACACACCAAAAGGAAAACATTGCAGGATCAAATATATGGTTGGTCACGATGTACAGATACAGCAAGAACAAAGTGACTGGCACTATCCACTGCTTGCTCACACATGTCATACCCCACAGTGTGACTACATACTGTGTGTGGATACAACTGAGATAGTATCATTACTGAGGTAGTTCCCTATGTGCCATGAGAGATTCTGCTGTATGATTATACACTCAACAATTCGGTCCACTGTGGTGTGTCCCCAAAGGCTAGCCACCCAATAATATGTCATAAGACCAGTGCCAGACAAATAGCAGTATGCTATTATGACCACTATATTGGGACAGTCCAACAACACCAGTGTGCCACAATGACAAAAGATAATGAAACCCTGATATATTGTACTTCCCCTGTATGTGTAAGACAGCAGGGTATCAATGACATGTCATTACCACAGGTCTACGACAGGCTTACTGCTGTACTCCCTATTCCCCATATTTCTGTCCTCCCATCTGCATCCTGTTATACATAAAAACAGTTATATACTGTACCTGGTGGAGTGCAGTACTCCTCTGTTGAAATGTGCTACTAGTACTGTTTTGCAAAGGCATGCTCTGTGTGAGGAAAGTCTCATACAGAATGTTTTCCCATAGTCAGCTGCTTGCATTTTAACATGCTTCTCATTAGTAAGTAATTGCCTCTAAACTAATCTGTGACTAATATGCTAATTGCAGCCAAAACAACTGAGTTGGACTATCATTAGCCAATGACATGTAACCACTGTGCAATATATAAGGCCTTCATGTAGAACAGGCCCCCTTTCTTAGCTGTTGAGATGGACATTACTGGGGTGAGGAGACTACATCATCACAGAGTGTAGGTCTGTATCAGAAGCCTTTACATAGAGCTGTGTGTAGCACAGGCTGCAGCTGCTGCTGCATGTAATAGACATAGGCAGTGAGTGTGAACACTTTGGAGGACAACAAACTTTAGGTGTGTCTGTGCCATCTGTGTCAGCCCTGTTGTAGAGGCAGAGCCAGGGTAAGAGTACAATTACGGCATGTGTTTAAGTTATGTATGTTAGGCAACTGTGTCAATAATAGAGTACTAGGCGACATATAGTAATGCTATATGTATATGTGATGTGTGTTCCTACCTGCAGGTCTCTGATTTCCAGCAGTGAAAAGCAGTTATTTAATTTGCAATGCTCTGTCTGGATAATGAGTGCATGAGTCATTTATTAATTTCTGCCTTCATAATAATGTAATTTAAATGCAACACAACACTGTATTTGAACCCAGGACTGTGTGTGGCAAAATGTACTGTATGCAAGGCATTTAACAGACTGAGCTACTGAGTCACTGCTACAGTTGGTGTATTTGCAAGATATATGTGCACACATACAGGCTGTGACATATATTTTCTACATCCATCAGTATGTGCATGGCTTTATATGGATGTATTTCTGCACCAGAGTTCCAGATGAATATGTATTTTGCCATGACTGCCTTAGCAGGTGACTTTCTACATGTTGCTGATAAAAGGGTCCATTTACCTGTTATCACAGGCCTCAGTTGCATCCATTATCATGTTTTTGGCTGTCCAGCAGTGTACTATTGCACCAGAGTCCAAGGTATACTCCCCTTTATTCCACTACTTTTTATTCCAGTTTGCATGGTGCAGTGCAGTGTACAGCTCCACTGAAACATGCCTAATTACTGTAATTGGCAATTACTATGATTTGTTCAAGCCACCTATTTTAATTAAGAGTAACATGGCATGGCGGGTTAGTGCAGTGTGCTGCAGGTGTGATGGGTTTGGATTTGAAACATTGCATAGTTGTTTATTTTGTATGTGCCTTATAATGTTAGAAACATATATAGTCATTATAGGTCTATTTAGCTGAGCTTAGCGAAGTTGCATGATGTGGGGCATCACACATCAACATGCTACAAAAATATAAAGAAAAGAAAAAAGGGGAACTAGGAAAGTGGTATAATGGGGGCAAGCAAGGGGAAAACATAGTGAAAGGCACAAAGGGGTGTGCTGGAAGGGTGTAGGAAATAACCATAGCCATCTATTTCTTGTAAAGAAGCAACTGTGCACTTTGACAGATTTGTAGGTGAATTTGGATTCTCAACCCCCAGAGAGAGGGGTGAGGACAACATAACTGCAATGTCAAGTCAATTGGACTGAATTGCATGTGTGTGTCCAGTGGACACATATGTGAAATGGAGAGCTATGTATGGGATGATATATTTTTTGGGACAGGTGCCCATTTTTTTAAGGTGAGAGTGGAATGTTGGGGAAGGGACATAGGTATGTGTAGGGCAGGTAAGTTGGGTAGGTGAGGATGCATTTTCAAACAGACAAAACAGACAAGACAACAGACAGGGGTGATGTGTGACACATGAAAGGGGTGAACACCTTGGATAGGGAGGGTTTTGTGTAATCCGAGTCCCATGTGCCTCCAGATGGCAGCAGTGTGACTCACATCCCCACCCATGGGACTGTTGACACTGCTCCATCACTGCCCCAGGGGTGGCTGTGCTGTAGGCTGGGCACCAGGGTGAGGCTGGCCCACCAGGGTGGCCAGCATGACCTTAGTCCAATGTAGGTGGTGGTCATAGCCATGGT
Source organism: Protopterus annectens (assembly GCF_019279795.1). Classification (NCBI taxonomy): domain Eukaryota; kingdom Metazoa; phylum Chordata; order Ceratodontiformes; family Protopteridae; genus Protopterus; species Protopterus annectens. The sequence goes on along the minus strand of NC_056727.1, from coordinate 1,086,526,917 downwards.
GGACTATCCTACACATTAAGACTGGCAGCTTCACATGGATGACAGCACCCTCTCTGCCACCACTCCCAGTGGGTGGCTGGGCCCCTTCCCCTGAGGTGGTACTCCCTGATGCCACAGGTAGTGCAGGGACAGCAGTGGGGGCACCACTGGTCTGGGTCCCAGACTTGCTGGGACCCAGTGCCATGGCCAGTTGAGGCAAGGTAGGGGGATCAGCAGGAACCAGCCTACCTTGATGTGCTGTGGTAAATGAGGTATAGCAATAGGTTACAGTTAGTAATAACCAAACCAATGTTAGCATTAACAAAATTGAATATCATATTTATTCATTCAAATACATATTAATGTATATCATGTGCAACACAACATTAAGTAACATAACAGTCAATACGGTAACAGCATGTCAGTACAAAGTAAACCATAAGGCCAACAAAACAGTTTGTTTAACAAATATGCTAATATTGTATCATAATAAAAACATAACAATAATCAACCACATTTCCAAAATATAATTAGTTTAACAAAATATGTTAATATTAAATCATAATAATAAATAGTAATAAATAAATGAAGATAATGGGTGGGGAGAGAAAGAGAGAAACATTCCATTACTGACATACTCTACAGGTGTGTAGTGTCATGTTTGAGTACAGTGACTACAACTCTCCTATAACTGATGTAGTACATACATACCTCTCATACTGTTAGCATGAGTCAGTATGCGCCAAGCAGTAATAAATGCAGGTACACCATTATACAGAATAGTTTCATATAATGTGGACTTATATAACTACCCAGGTGTTCTGTAAACAGATTTGGTAATTCTTTGCATTCCAGGTAATAATTTATCTGCTAATCAAGTGACAGACAGATTAGGCAGTTTTAATTACATTATGAGAAATGATGACACTTGAGAGACATGTTTGTGTACAGTAAGTAATCTAGACAGCCGTCATGCCTTAGTTGGCAGGCATGGGAGTAGAACCCAATAGCTGTGACTGCAAATAATGTAATAATTGACTGCAGCAACTTAGTACAGACATGCAAGGGATATAGCCATACTGGGATTACACAGCTTTATTTATGACTCAATAAAGCTGATGGAGCACATCCTTGGTATTGATGTTAACATTCTGTGAAATTTATACACAATATTGGCTGATAATATGGGCTACCTCACCCATATATTTGTTGTGTTCCTGGTGAGAGAGAAAATGTGAACATTATGTGACTGATACTGAAAATTTAGTGCCACATACCACTGGATTCAAACCCATGAGTGTTTGTGGCAAAACATACTGCATATAAAGCATTTAACAGACTGAGCTACTGGGTCACTGCTGATTACTGAGGGACTGATACTTACCTGGGGATCACCTAGAACTATACTATGAAATGAGCAATACAAGTTACAGGACATTCCCCTGGCATTCTGGTACTATTACAGTGTAATACTAGACTGCAGTGACAGTAGATCACACATGCATGGAATACAACCATACTGCATATATGCAAAAACTGTAGTTTAGAATCAACAATGGTAGTGAACACACATTATTGTTATTAGTTTGAAATATCTGTGAAGTCCACACACAATATCTGACCTTGGACTGGGCTACCTCACCCATATACTTTTATTACCTGATGTCTGAGGAAGACAGAACATTATGTGACTGATACTGGCCTGGAGATAGCCTTGGACAGTACTGTGAGTTAAGTAATACAGTTTGCAGGCCATTAGATTTGCTAGCTACGACTATCACAGTGTTCCACTTGACTGCAGCAACCTTACCATAGGCAATCAATGCATACAGCTCTACTGCAATGGTTTTGACAATACAATTCTGCTGAACAGCATTTTGTTTACTGTTACTGCTATTGTTATAGCTTTATTGAAATACACTTCTTAGTGTTCATTTATTGCACTACAGCTCTACAGCTCTAATTGACCATTTATTGCACTATAGTTCTACATACCCATTTATTGCACTACAGTTTTTCTTGTGCATACTTTATTGCAGTAAACTCTTTACTCTTTTTGCTTATTGCACTACAGTTGGCATACTAAATCCATACTTACCACGCCCATGGCACAACCTGGCCAGGCACCTGGCATGGGACCTGACATTGCAAGCCCTCTCATCTGCAGCTGTTGGGAGAGAAGCACACCATTATGCATAACAGTTTTTCAGACATTCAACTTGCATTTTGGTTAGACAGAGGAAGACATACATACATACTTGTGGGGCATTCCTATCTCAAGCTTCATGGACCCATGTATCCATGGTCCCTCTCTTTCTCATTTTCAGGTCATCAAAATGGTGACAACACTGCTCATCTGTGTGAGGGATACCAGCAACACTGGTGAGTTCCCTGGCCAAATGGTCCCAGGCTTCTGCATTACACTCTGAGCCCTGGAATCTGCCCTGCATTAGCTGGGGTTCATGTTTTTTAACAAGGAGCCCAACCATGACCCTGGACTCCTGAACGCCTCACTTCTACTTCTGAAAGCGCACACCTTCCCCAACACCATCAGCCATACCAACAGTTGATTGAATACCAATGATTGTTGCAGAATTCCTGCCTATTGGGTTTAATATAGGCTGTTTTCCCTCCCTTACCCATCATTCAGCAACATTCAAAAAAGTGCTGCATTGCTTAGCAGCATGCAAACCAGCTAAGCGAAGCCAAACATCATGAAAATTCACATAACCGTGGTTTTAGTGAGGCTTAGCACCATGCAGACATTGATAGTCATTAGCATGTTCATGCACTGCTTAGCATGAATGAGCAGTGTTTAGCAAAGCACACCAGTGCCAAAATTCACAATAGTTTAATGAAATTAAAGAAAACTAGTACATTTATTTACAGACATATTCTGCCTGTTAGGGACTCAAACCCAGGGCCTACTACACATAAGACCACACCTCTACCCATGTAGCTAGTTGGATGATATAAAAACTTGTATGCCTTCACATATACTACTAGGCTACCTGTTAGCATTGCTGAGCACCACACCACACAAACATGCCTAAGCACAACTATAATTAAATAATTAATTACATCCAGTTTCCATTTTTAGATGTCTGGCAGGTGTCAGCCATGTATGTATGAGCTCTGCTCGGCTCTGCTCCACTCCTCACCATGCCACAGAATGTAAATTAAAAAAATAAATAAATAAATGTAATAATCATAATTAATTACATCCGGTTTCTAATTTTAGTTGTCTGCCAGGTGTCAGCTGTCTATATGTGAGCACAGCTTGGCATTGCTGCATTCCACACCACGCCATGTAAACATGCATTAAAAATAAATAAATAATAAAAAAAAAACACATCATAAAAATGACATATTATATAGTTGACACACTTTACATTATAACAGGGTGAAGAGCATTACAGGGAGCCTCACACTCATCTGCAGACATGGGTAGCTGCTACATCTCTACCTACACTGATTCCGTATCCGTGTTCCTTGGCTCGCCCTCGGCATTGCACCATCATTAATATGCATGGCTCGCTGCCGAGGGAGAGCTGTGGCTGTGTACATGGATACATTCTGTGAGGCTCTACACTGTGCCTACATGAGTTTTATTAAATCCTGGATATGTCTTTGCTGTGTGGTTTGTTCCCACTAATACTCTTGTGGCTCATCTAGGGATGTAATAGACAATTCTTTGTGGGTTCTATTCATGCAGCTTTATTATGTACAAACATGTCAGGATTGAGGCTTAATAACTTTAACATAGATAAACTTATATACAAACTAGCTATTACATTCATACATGCTCACTCTCTGGCTGGACTCTCAAAATGGCAATGAAGCTAGCACGTGCTTGCTATTTATATGCACGTTCAGTCCTTGAAATGCTTCTTAAAGATACAGTGCGTGCACTCTGTTCTATATACTCCCTCTATGAGGCATAGGTCATGCAATATTGACAACATCAGTTGACATGCAATCAATACAAATAGTTCTTTGTCATGCAATTATACAGAACTAGATACACATATACAATTATGTCCAGGTCGCTGTACATTTCACACTAGGTCTGGAAATACGACCAAATCATGTGATCTAAAATTTCAAATTAGATTTAACAACTGGGACTGTCTCTACAAAATGTTCAACCTTAGAGACATCAGGAACATTATCAGGACTGGAAGTAGAAGTTAAGACACGTTCTGCAACAGAAACATTCTCTGGGTAGTTCACTTCATTGTTATTCGGTTTCTGCCTTATATAAGTGGTACATTTTGGATTATTTTCTGCTTAAACTCGGAGCTTTGGCCAGCTAAGACCTACATGCAATCAACTGGATGTATAAGTGAATTTAAGTAAATCTTTATCTGCACTTTTTTCAAATAATACAGCATTTAAATTGATTTATTTGTGTTGCATTGAATACTATCTAGCTGGAAGTTGTGGTTCTGTTTTATCAGTTAGTTCCCCACCCACCCACTCTCCCTGATTTTGTTTTGGTGTTAATCTTGGTGGCTTTGAAACTGCCCGCCCCTCTTGTAAATTTGCATTTGGATACTCCTCCTGGGCCCATCTCATTTGCTCACTCAAAAAAAAATTGCACTTTTTTCATCTGCTTTTACTGTATTTGTGTTTCTTCCTACTTTATTACTTTATTTTGCTTTTGCATCATCTTAAAAGTACTCAGTTGTATTTATTACTGCTTGGTGTAACTATCATTCTAAGCCTTTTGGTTTAAGCACTTGGGCTTCAGACCAGTTGTTTTACATTAAGGTTTGTGGTCTGCACTGTTGTGGCAGGACAGGTAGCTTACATCCTTCTAGATTGGGAACTGCTGATTGAAGGCTCAGTGTCTGCTATTCTATAAAGTGTATTAGTTCAGGTTTAAGCACTTGGGCTTCAGGCCAGTTATTTTACATTAAGAAAGTTCATGGTCTGCACTGTTGTGGGAGGAGAGGCTGGACTCTGCCCTTCTGAGCTGGGAATTTCTGGTTAAAGGCTTATAGTGCCTGCATATTTGAACTGTTTCTTACTGAAATTGGTGTGCAATCCAGGCCTGCTGAATCTAGCTTTGTTTGTATAACTTAAGCATTAATCCAGGCCTTCTTTTTTCCAAGCGGCTCCCCTGCACCCCAGTGGCAAGAGTGTGCAGTTAGAACTTGTCTGATTGAAGTCTACAGGAACAGGGCTCCGTTTTGAGATTTTTTTACTGGTTAATTGGGTCATTTGTTTAAAAGCCTTTTTTGATTGCTTGTAGTCATCAAAAGCTGTTTAAAGTGAATTTTTTACTGTTTGTAGTTGTTTAAAGCTGTTTTAAGTGTATTTTTTACTGTTTTTGCCTTATCTTTTCAAAAAAAAGAATGTTTCCTTGTTTCCCACCTTTCTAAGCTAGTATAGTCCAGTTTTCAGGCTAGTGTTTTATTCAGGGCTGTGTTACAATTTTCTGAGTTGCCCATACCTTACTTGGATAGAGGGAGGATTCTCTGTTCACCTGTGAGATAGGGAGCTTTGAGCAGCCAGCTGTCCCTGGAGGAGTGGTTCCAGCCCAGAAGTAAATAGTTTAAAGGCCATTTTGGGCTAATTTCTATCTCTTTCATTTTCCTGCTGTAAAAATCATGTTTGCATGGTTTTGCATGACCGGGAAGCACCAGTTAGCTAGGGCTAAATTTATCCTGGCTCCACCAAGTCCCCTCTTCAGTTTTTTTCCCTTGAAAGTAGTCTAACTCTCAACCTAAGCACTTAAAAAGCATCCTACAGTCCAGCACTTTCTCAGACCCAATAGCAAGCACTAATATACCCTGACACTTGATTGCCCAGAAGGGCAAGGCTCATTATTCACCACTCACCAACCAAGCAACTAAGTAGCTCACCCTACTATTCAGGCATGACCAAAGGGCAATTTCAGGTATACTCTCCAGTCCAGCTGGTGAACCTGGATATCCTGAGGCAATGTTACAACTGCCTCATACACAGACAACCCTCTCCTCCTACCACAAAACATTAACATATGTAAGAGATGCAATTATATAGCTAAATTGGAAGCTAAGCTCTCTCCACCCAAGACAGGAACAGGCAGTCATGAGGAGAAGGTTAACACTTGCACCACACCTCCAGCCTCACATAGACATACTAAACCAGCACTGGCAAAAAATACACATAAATACATGAAATCATACTCGGAGGCTCTAAATAAAAACCTGCAAAAGCATCACAGATCTCCAAAGTGGATACCCAAAAAACCTGCACCTCCCATCACAAACTAGACAACACATAAAACATAAAATTAGTGTGCCGCGCTATCACAGCCCTTAAGGCGAAATAACATACCTAACACACTAGTAATGGGTGACTCTATAATCAGGCACACTGACGTCCCACTAGGCTGGATAAGGAGAAGGTTACTGTTAGCTGCCTGTCAGGAGCCAGAATCTTCCACTTAACACAAGCACTCAGGTCACTCCAGAATAAGTACAAATATGACTCTGTCATTGTTCATGTTGGTGTGAATGACCTGAGATGTACCTCCCTGGACTACATGAAAAGAGACATGGAAGAGCTCTCTGATCATGTAGACCAGGTAGCTGTGACCCTGAACCTGAGTAGCATCCTGCCCTCACCAAGAATAATACCGCAGTATAAAGAAAAAATGATCAATTTCAACAATTGGCTAAGCTTCTGTTGTTATTCAAAGGGGATCCAGTGTCTATCAGCCTGGGACAACATGGTCGACAAGCCTTGTTGCTTTGCAAGAGACAGCTTGCACCTGTCACCCCTAGGCTTTTGAATACTGGCCAAGGCTCTTGCTGCGCCCATAGTTCCTTTTTTAGGCAAGGCTCAGAAGTCAAACCCACCTCCATAAACAGCACAAATAAAAAAATGAGGGTTATGCTACTCAATACTAGGAGTTTAAATCTCAAAATGCATGCACTTGAAGCACTCCTCAGTATAGAGAACGTTGACATCTGTGCAGTAACTGAAATCTGGTTCAAAGCTCCACAGAGCACCCCAGCACTACTGGGCTACAACTCATACCACACATTTCAGCCACAGAAAATGGACAGAAACACAAAAGGAGGGGGTGTATCCATATTCATCAAGGATACCTACACCTCCAGGTTAGTGGCACAGCATGATACCTCCGAGATCATCCATGTGCAACTAACATCAGGCAAATCTGCAATGCAAATTGTGGCCTGCTACAGATTACCCTCCATGACCCAGGACCACCACTCCGCCTTTCTGGAGACAATGGAAAACATGAAGGTCTTACCAAACACCCTGATATTGGGTGATTTCAATTACCCTATCATTAACTGGGAAAACTACTCAAGTACAAACTCCCAGGTCCAGCGCTTCCTGGAATTTATCAACTCAAATGCCCTGGATCAGCTGGTAAACTCCCCTACCAGAGGTGAAAACATATTGGTCCTGGTCATCACCAACATGGGCGACAGGTGTTCCACACTGGAGGTCAACCCGTCACTGGTTAGATCAGACCATAAACTAATCACTCTAGATGTCCACACCACACCACCACCTCCAACCAAGGAAACCACAGTGAAAAACTTTTCTATAGCAAACTTCACCTTACTTAAGACAGAGGTGGTAAGTTTCACAGCCCCCACACTAAAGGATAACAGTGTCCAAGATGCAGGAACCTTTACAAATGCACTCTATGAGCACCTACAAGGATGCATGGATCGTGCCATCCCTAGCTAAACCAAGACTCACTCCCCTAAGAGAAGGAAACCAGTCTGGTGAACACCTACCATAAACAGGCTATACAATAGAAGCTATTGAGGAAACTAATTCAGAAAAAAAGCAAATCCCAAGAAGGAAAGACATCCCTGATCAGTAGCAGTAAGAAACTAAGGTCCCTCATAAAATCCTCCAAGGCTAACTTTGAAAGAAAAATAGCCAAGAATTCGAAAGATAACCACAAAGCCTTCTTTAGCTATGCCAAGAATCTAAGTGGCAACTCACAGATATGCTCTGAGCTAGTACAAAATAGCACAGAATATACTGAACCCACTGATATTGCCAACATCCCCTTCAGATAGATTCAGTGCAAACTTCACCCCCCTCTCACCCCCAAAAGGGCCCACAACAATACCGGAAAAGTGTAGTGTCCCAGGAATCACAGATGCCCAGGTGAAAACAGCCCTTTCAAAAGCAAAAAGCACAGTGTCAGTAGGGCCAGATGGTGTCCCAGGCTGCGTCTTGCACAAACTACAGAACGAACTAACCCTCCACCTAAACACACTGTTCAACTTCAGCCTCTCCACAGGCTATGCGCCCATAGAATGGCATACAGCAATGGTTATTCTGCTCCACAAAGGAGGGGCCACAACTGACCCTGGTAACTATCGCTGCATAAGCCTGACTAGCTTGGTCTGCAAGGCTATGGAGGGCATCATCATGGAACTCATTAACAAAGACATTGGGAACCTCCAAACACTTGACCCGACCCAGTTTGGCTTTGTTAAGGGCAGATCATGCCTACTAAACCTGGTTGACTTCTTCGAGACAGTCACCAAGGCCATAGATGAGGGGAAGGTAGTTCACACAGCCTATCTTGACCTCACCAAGGCTTTTGACAGCATTCCCCCTCTGGAATTATAGAAAAACTCCCCAGCATGAACATAAACCCCTACATCACAAGATGGGTTGCCAACTGGCTTACAGACAGAACTCACACAGTAAGAATAGCAGGCTCCAGGTCCGACTCTAAACCAGTCACAAGTGGTGTCTCACAAGGCTCGGTCCTGGGACCCCTACTGTTCGGCATATACTTCTCAGAAGTGCAGGCATACACAGGAGGACTATGGCTAACCAAGTTCACCGATGACTGCAAACTGGGAGCCATAATTGACTCTCCAGCTGACACGGACATTCTCCAAAAGGGGCTTACTGAGACGGACACCTGGTGTCAAAGTCATGGTCTCAAGCTAAATGCCAAAAACTGCATAGTCATCCCATCTGAGAAAAACAAAACACCCATGAATTACCACATAGGTGGCATCCCCCTTAATACAGAAGAGATAATAAGAGATCTGGAGACTCAGGTAGATAGTAATCTCTCCTTTGACAATCATATTGCCAAAGTAGTTAGGAAATACTTCTATGTAGCCCATCTAATTACTAAGGGGTTCGCATCTAGAAATAAAGAGGTTATAGTGCCCCTCTACTCATCACTCATCAGACCCATCATAGAGTATGATGCCCCATTTGGGATGTACATCACAAGACACTTCCAACAGCTGGAAAGACCACAAAAGTACCTCACCAAGAGGATTACTGGCCTCAAACATATGTCCTATGCAGCCCAACTGTAAAAACTCCAGCTCTACTCAGTCGCATATCGCTTACTCAGAGGTGATCTCTGCCTGACTTACAAAGCCATGTCCAACTCAGAATTGATGGACATGCTCCACCTAAAGAAATCCAAGTCACTGTGAGCCACTCACTCTAGTGAACTAAACATCACCACAACAATAAATAGAACATGCTGGAGGGATAGATACCTGTCACAGAGACTCCCCATGCTTTGGAACAAAATTCCTAACTACATTAGGCAGAGCTCTCCCTAACACTCTTCAAGAGAAACCTTGACGAGTGGATGGGTAACAGAAAATACACCCCTGGGATCACTTCATTGGCTTTTCATGACAGAAGCTCAGTTAATTAATCAATGGGGTGGCGAAAGCTGACACATTCTGGCTAGGCTTATAAATGCCCTCAGGCAGGTAGCCTAGTACCTACCTAATAACCTATGAGCCTATGATTGCTCTGAGATCTAGAGTCTGTATCACAGGAACAATGTTGTGATATCAATTCTGGTACAGGAAGAAGATGTCTGCGATTTCTCCTCTACTCCACACCCTCAAATTCTACAAAGTAGGATCTCAGCTCGGTACATATACCTGTTACTTGACCAATCCAGTTGAAGCCTTTTGCCATTTGTATCCTCACTGTCTCTCCTTCTTTCAATGGACAAAGAAATCTGCTCAGTTTATCATAACTGGACTTCTGGAAAGAACACTTTCTAAGTAATTGGGCTCTAATTATTCTGTTGTTCTTAGCTTTAGGCCTCAACAAACTGGAACTAATAGGCAGTGTTGTTCTGGTTTGCCTGGATAGAAGTCTCTGAGCAGACGAGCCAAGTATATCATCATGGGGTATGTTTCTGAGATTAAGTAGTTTCAAAAAGACACCAGTCTTGTCATGCTTTGATCTTTCAAGTAATTGCTTTGCAATCGGTACTGCATGTTCAGCTAGTCCATTTGACTGTGGATATTCTGGACTACTAGCAACATGTACAAAGTTCCAGTCTCTTGCAAATTTCTGAAACAACTGACTAGTAAATTGAGTACCATTGTCAGAAACAACTTTTTGTGGACTACAATGGACTAAGAAATAATGTTTCAACTTAGTGATAGCAGTGGATGTTATATTAGGTAATAAATCAATCTCGAGCCAGTTTGAATAAGAGTCTACCAATACTAAGTAATGTTGATTGCTCCACTCGAATATATCAGTGGCTACTGTTTACCAAGATAGTTCAGGAACTTGACTTAGCTGAATTTGTCCTCTTTGCAAATGCAGTTTTGTACTATTGCATACAAAACAAGAAGAAAGTACTTTACCAATGTCTGTTACTAGAGAAGGCCAAAATATTACTTCTCGTACCCTTCTTTTAGTAGATTCTGAACTTGGGTCACAATGACCATGATGCAAAATCTGGATATATTCATGTTGTAAGGAAGCAGGAACAACAATTTTAGGACCTTTGAAAATAATACCATCTTCCATCAACATCTGATCTCTGTAAGGAAAATAAGTTTGCACTTCAGGTGGTACACTTGATTGTTTTGACAGCCATTCAACATTAATGTAGTGGCTGAGCATTTGCAAAATTGGATCAGTCTTTGTATGATCTCTCAGCTCACCAAGTCTCATGGTAGAAAAATTATGCACTTCCATTACATCAAAGTCAAAATTCTCTGTGTCAAGCTGTTCCTTTGTATTTCTGGGTGATCTGGATAAGGTATCAGCCAAATAAAGAAGTTTGCCTTTTGTATAGACCATTTTAAAGTTGTACTTTTGCAATTTGAGCATCATTCTTTGTAATCTCGCTGAAGCTGGATGCATAGACTTCTTTAGAATAGTAACTAGAGGTTAGTGATCAGTTTCAATCTGAATAGCTTGGCCATAGATATAATCATGAAACTTTGAACATGCAAATACTATTGCCAAAAGTTCCTATTCAATTTGAGCATACTGCATTTCAGTTAGGGTAATGGTTCTAGATGCATAGGATACTGGTCTGCCTTCTTGAAGAATAACTGCACCAAGACCAAACTTTGAAGCATTGCATGAAAGAGTGACTGGTTTATTGACATCATAGTATCTTAATGTAGCTGGGGTGGCAATTTTCTGCTTAAGATCTTTAAATGCTTTCTGGTGCTGTTCCAACCAAGACCATGTGACATGTTTCCACATCAGCTCTTTTAGAGGTGCTGTCAACCCACTGAAGACTGGTATAAACTTGCCTAAATAGTTTACCATGTCAAGAAACATTGTAGAGCTTGAACATTATCTGGTGCTGACATCTCAAGAATAGCTGCTTGCTTGGATGGGTCTGGTCTCAAGCCAGTGCTAGTAAATAAATGACCTACATGTGTAACTTCTGGTAGTCTGAATTTGCACTTCAGAGGACTGAGCTTTAGGTTCACTTTACATGCTCTGTCTAGAACCCTCTTAAGGTTTCTGTCATGCTCTGCTTCACCATTGCCTCCAACCAATAAATCATCTACTATTATGGCGCAAGGATAACCTGAGAAAAAGTTGCTCCATTGCATGCTGGAAGACTTCACTTGTAGAATATATTCCAAATGGTATCCTTAGGAATCTATATCTGCCAAATGGGTCAGTAGTGAGGATTTGTAATCAAGCATCACTTGCCAAAATGAACTCCTTGCATCAAAGACAGAAAAAACAGTGGCATCCAGTATTAGGGCTGTGACTTGTTTAACTGTATGCATTGGATGATGTAGTTTCTTTAATGCTTTGTTCAAATCTCTTGGGTCAATACATATTCTGATTTTTTCTGAGCCTTTTTTGTGGGCTGCTACCATAGACGACACCCATTCAGTTGGTTCTGTAACTGGACAAATTACACCTTGCTCCACCATTTTATCCAAGTGAGCTTTGACTTTATCCTGCATAGCTATCAGAACTTTTCTTGCTGGTCTGACTACTGGACTGACCTCTGGGTCTAACTTCACAGAATACACAACTGTAAGTTTGCCCAATTTGTCATCGAAAATATCAGCATACTCTGAGAAAATAGCTTCAGAAAACTTGGAACTAGGAAATGTGCTTATATGATGAACTTCTTTGGTAAAAAAAAGCAGATTCATTTTCAGACTGTCTCTGAGATCCAATAATGACTTCACAGGTCTTCTAACTACATGGAATAAAAAGCTGTAACAGTTCCTAGCCACGTAACATGAAAGCACTACTGAACCTTTGGTTTGAATTTCTTCACCTCCATAAGCAACAAGTTTCACACTACTAGCCACATTGAGTTGTTCATTAGTTTTCACCTTAGCAAATGTGTCTACTGATATAACATTATACTTTGAACCAGTGTCTGCTTTGAACTCACTGGATTTACCATTGATCTGGACAGTACAAAACCCATTGTCCTTTGCCAAAGGATTCACTGCATCATCCTTTTCACCAAATACTGATACACCATCTATGTAGAAAGTAGAATTTCAGCTCTCTATATGATCAACTTGCTTTTTTGAATTACCCTTTTTTATAACTGTGTGAGGTTTACTTGATTTGCAAAACTTTTGAAAATGGTTCCATTTTTTACACTTGTGGCATTGCTGACAAAATGCTAAGCATTTCTCTCTTTTAGACTCATTATTGACACCACAACTACAGCAGTTATTAATAAACCTGGATTTGGGTTTTGCTGATTCACACTTGTAGTGCATTGCGTGTGCTTCTTTCTTAGAACTTGCTGGAAAACTACATGGTTTCCCAGGAGAACCTGCAGGGGGGTGTAGCTACCATGTGCTTAGGCCTGCTTTTGCTTGCTATGCGTTGCATGCTGTCTAGATTTGCTCTGGAGCCTGCTGAAACCATGCTCTTATTACTTGCAAGCATACTTGTGTGCCTTTCTGTAACTTCATGGGTTTGACAAATCTCAACAGCTTTACTAAGCATTAAATCACTGTCATGAAGCAAACTCTTTCTCACAGAATCACTGTCAATACCACACACAAGCCTGTCCTTTATTAACTCATCTTTTAAGTCACCAAACCAACACATTTTAGCTTTGTTCCTCAGGTCAGTAATACAAGCTGCAAAAGTTTCCCCTGGTTTCTGATCTCTTGTGTAAAACAAATGTCTCTCTAATGTAGTATTTGTCTGGGCGTTACACATTTCTCTGAATCTGAGCTTCAAACACTTGGGGTCTTTCCTTGATTCAGCCTGTACAACAATATGGTAATTTTCACATTCTCTCTCGTAAACTACTGGTGCATACACAAATAAATGCTCTTTTTCAATGGCTTCTGACCCAGCTAAGCTTAGCAATATGAATGCCCTGGTGTGTGCATCTTTGTCAGAATAAGCCGCTTGTATAAAAGTAGCATACTCTTGCTCAAATATTTTCCAATTCTCTACAATATTTTGATCAAATACAAGTGGTGAGGGCTTTTGAAATCTGTCTGCCATTATTAAGACATATCAGTAAAAGGTTTTGCAAATATGCATGAACACACACACATATACATACATATGCCAGAAATTTATGCAAGTATTTGTAACTTTGCCCAATAGCAATACAAGCCTCTGAATAACTGAACTTTGAGAAATAAATCTCTCAGGCACTATAATACTCTTGAAATAATTGTACTGCAAGAAATAACCCTTTATCAGTGTAAGAAACATTTCAAACTAACTGCACTATGCAAATGAACTGGCACATGAAGCTCAGAGTAAGAAACATTTCAAAGTAATTTGCGAATAAACAGTACATGGCACACTGAAACTTCCCCCAAATGGTGGTACTTTGCTAGATAATAGATTACAGTGCAAAAACACACTCTGTAATGGCCACTTTGCAAATAGACACACCCAGCACAAGAAACTTTTCAAAATGGCTGTACTTTGTACTTCACAATATAGTTGCACTTTGCACACAAATAAACTCTTTGTAATACATGCACAGTAATAAGCACACACTGTAAGCACTTTTACACACATTGAGATACTTTGAATAACTCTAGTTATGCCTTGAATACAATATGAAGTAGTAATGCCAAAACACAGTGCTTTGCCAAAAAACATGGTCACCTTGCTTTATTCACACTTAATGTGCCCTTTTTGCCCTTATTGTATGTGTTTTGCTCATTTAATCTCATTTAATGCCCATTGTACTTTTCTTGTGTTCATTTTACTCTAAACATGCCCATTTTGCTTTAAACATGCTTGTTTTGCCTTAAATATGCTTGTTTTGTAATTCTGAGGTAATTCCAAACCCCTTATGTGCTTTTATAATAAATGTTTTATCAAATAACTTAATTTTAAAGATTTTGTTTAATTAGTAAACTTTTTGTGCCTCTCACTTATTTAATAATGTGATTTGTGCCCTTGTAATGCTGTTTTATTTTTTTTATATAAAATAAACTGTTTGTGCAAGTTTTCATGACCTTCAGTTCTTTTCTGGCCCTTTTTCATGCTCATTTCTCTTAGCTTACCTTCACTGTTAACTCTGCACCTTGTAGCTCTGGAAAGCAGTCTCTGGAATCCCGCTTCTGACATGTTGCTCATTTTGTCAGGATGTAATAGATGAGTCTTTGTGGGTTCTGTTCATGCAGCTTTATTATGTACAGACTCATCAGGATTGAGGCTTAATGACTTTAACATAGATAAACTTATATACAAACTAGCTATTACATTCATACATGCTCACTCTCTGGCTGCACTCTCAAAATGGCACCAAAGCTAGCACGTGCTTACTATTTATATGCATGTTCAGTCCTTGAAAAGCTTCTTAAAGATACAACACACACACTATGTTCTACACCTTGAACATTTTAAATAAGCTTCTTTGTGTTCCTACTAACTAAATTCCCTTTTCTTTTAAGGTGCCCAACCATGTCCGGAATACACCAGCTTATGCTGCCCCGATTTCATAAGCAACACAACTTACATGATAATATTATAAATATTGTGAATATTTAACAGATTGCCATTGGAAACCAAGCTCGTGAAGCTTTGATTTGCAAGCATTCTTAACTGAGTGATGAAAATGTCAGTTAAGACCAAAATGTGTAGAACTTGATTTCTGATGGTTAATTATATTGTTGTAGCCTATTTCAAAAGATTTTCAAAAGCCAGAAAACTGGTGTTGCAGATTCAAGTAGAAAATAAACTCCAAGAACTCAAAGAAAAAAAGTACTCCAAACTGTCATGTCTGAGTAGTGTGGATGGTAATTATTGACAAAAATGGTGAGTGCTTTTGTGGTAAAACAACACCACTTCTTCAGACCAAATATACAAAAAACAATGTTTGGTGCCAGAGCCGTGGGCTCAAGTTTAATGTCAAGAAATGCATAGTTATCCCCTCTGGAAAAAAGCATGTACCCATGAATTACCACATAGGTGGTGGTACACTAAACACCGAAAGTGTGATAAGAGACTTAGGGACACAGGTGGACAGTGGTCTCCCCTTCGATAACCACATCACCACAACAGTCAGGAAATCTTTCTATGTGGCACACCTCATCACTAAGGGATTTTCATCCAGAAAAAAGGAGGTCATTGCTCCACCGTACTCATCCCTCATTAGACCCATTATAGAATACAATGCTCCATTTGGTATGTACCTCACAAGACATCTGCAACAACTGGAAAGGCCACAGAAATACCTCACTAAAAGAATCACAGGCCTAAAGCAGATGCCCTATGCTGACCATTTAAAAAAACTCCAGCTATATTCTGTTACATATCATCTACTCAGAGGCGATCTCTACTTAATATACAAGGCCATGTCAAACCCAAAGCTGTTGGACATGCTGCACTTAAAGAAATCCCAATCCCTCAGAGCCACATGCTCAAGGGATCTAAACTTTGTCATCACAATGAACAAAACATGCTGGAGGGATAGGTTCCTGACCCGGAGACTCCCCAGACTCTGGAATAGACTGCCCATAAATGTCAAGCAGAGTGCCTCTTTGGCCCTCTTCAAAAGGAACCTTGACGATTGGATGGGAGATAGGAAATTCACCCAGAGGATCACGTCAGTCACCCTGTTAGACAGGGGTCCAGTGAAGTAAATATTGTGGGAAGAAATAGCCAGGGAATTGTTATGGCTAGGCTTGTATAGGCCCTAGGGCCGATAGCCTAGTACCAACCTATGAACCTATGAACAATCATATATTTAAAATAGAAAAAGACCTATCAAAATTAACAACCAAAACCCATGTTTAAAAACCTAAAAAAGGACATATGGAAATGAGGAGACTTAAATACACCAACTAAGTATAAAGATCAATAAAAATGTCTTGCAGTAATGGTAGAAATACTCAATAAGTTTTGGGAGAAAAAAATCACATTAACCGTAAATAGCTAAGACCATGTACTAAAGCACCCTATATACAGACAAGGAAACTCTACAGAAATAGATCTCTCATTGGACAAAATCTGCAAATATGAGTAGCTATTGGTCAAGCTTATCCAATGGAGCTTAACCGTTTAAACATCTGAGCACAAGCTCTTAAAAGGATAAATAAACAATTAACCTAACACATGGGCTAAGCATAAAAAACTATCTGTCAATAAGGGCCATATTGTTGACACAGTTTAAATGTAAAAAGCTAAGCTTAATATTAGGAGTGAAGGTGATGCGGCTAAACATTAACTAAAAAACCTGATGCTTGAATCAAAAAATTATTATATCAAAAAACATATCGAAAACTGATCACCTGATTAAGTCCAGATAACAGGGACAATGTAAAGCCCTTAAAATAGAATTAGTCAATGCATCCTTATGAAGCAATGAAACACTAAAAATGGTCTATCAGATATTAAAACCCAGCATATCTTCCAATTAGAGATGTAGTTAGTCAGTATATCCCTATAGGACAATGTAACGTAAAGAGTGACCTATTAAATAATGAAGCCTCATGTATCTACCAACAAAAAGCAGAGAATAACACCAAAACATGGGCATCTAAAACATAAATACCTTCTGAAACAAAATATATGCATCAATAAATTAGTAAGAACCCTAAAAAAGGAACAATGTAAAGCCCTTAAGAAAAAAATAAGTTAATACTTCCTAATACAACAATGAAAGGCCAAAAATAGCTTATCAAATTTCAAGACCCAGCGAATCTACCAATTAAAAATGTAATTTATTAACGTATGTCTATAGGACAATACAGCATAAGATGCAACCTATTAAATAATGAAGCTACACATATTTGCCAATAGAAAAGAAGAATACATAAAACAAAAAAAAAACGGCATCGTTAACATGTGTATCATCTAAAAAATAGCAACTCACTAGATACCAATAGGGTAAAACACGAAAGAGACAACAAAGGCTGAGTAGCTAAGTTAGAGAAGCTACTTTTTTCTAAGGATAGTATGTCATCCTTGTTCTTTAACTTTGTAATTAACTTCTTTAACTTAGCTACTCAGCTTTTGTTATATCTTTAGTGTTTTACCCTACTGGTATCTAGTTGAGTAGCTATTTTACAGATGATAACCTTGTTAAAGATGATGTTTTTTTGGTATTACGTGTTCTTCTTCTTTTCTATTGGTAGATATGTGAGACTTCATTTTTTAATAGGTCACCTCTTATGTTGTATTGCCCTATAGACATACATTAATAAATTACATTTTTGATTGGTAAATATGTTGGGTCTTGAAATTTGATAGGCCATTTTTGGCCTTTGTTTGTTGTATTAGGAAGAATTTTTTTTTTTCTTAAGGGCTTTACATTGTCCCTGTTTTTAGGGTTTAATCTGGCAATCAGTTCTTACTAATTTACTGATGTATGTATTTTGTTTCAGAAGGTATTTATATTTTATATACCCATCTTTTGGTGTTATTCTCTGCTTTTTGTTGATAGATAAGTGAGGCTTCATTATTTAATAGGTCACCCTTTATGTTACATTGTCCTATAGGGATATACTGACTAACTACATTTCAAATTGGTAGATATGCTGGGTTCTAATATCTGATAGGCCGTTTTTAGTGTTTCATTGCTTCACAAGGAAGCATTAACTAATTCTATTTTTAAGGGCTTTACGTTGTCCCTGTTATCTGGATTTAATCAGCCGATCAGTTTTCAATATGTTTTTTGATATAATGTCGTGTCTTTCGACTTTTCCCGGTTAGGGGTCACCACAGCAGAACTCCAGTCCGCTAATGATTGGCAGTAGATTTTTATGTGCCGAGTTGCTGGCCCTGATGCACAACCTTCAACGAAGGTACATCATTTTTTTAATTTAAGCATTAGGTTTTTTTAGTTGATGTTTACTCATGTCACCTTTACTCCTAATATTAAGCTTGTTTTTTTTACGTTTAAACAGTGCCTACAGTATGGTCTCTATCAACAGATCTTGAGTTTTTTTATGCCTAGTCCATGTGTTAGGCTAATTGTTTATTTATCCTTTTAATAGCTTGTGCTCAGACGTTTAAGTGGTTAAGCTGCATTGAATAAGCTTGACCAGTAGCTACTCATATTTGCAGATTTTGCCCAATGAGAGGTCTTTTTATGTAGAGTTTCCTTGTCTGTATATAGGGTGGCTTTTGTACATGGTCTTAGCTATTTAGGGTTAATGTGATTTTTTTCTCCCTATTCTTATCTGGTGTTTCTACTTTGACTGCAAGACTTTTTGATTGATCTTAAAATTTAATTGGTGTATTTAAGTCTCTTCCTTTTCATATGGCCTTTTTTAGGTTTTCAAACATGTGATTTGGTTGTTAATTTTGATAGGTCTGTTTCTGTTTTAAATATGTGACTGTATTTTGTATATTTGATCTGAAGAAGTGGTGTTGTTTTACAGCGAAAGTGCTCACCATTTTTGTCAATAAATACCATCCACACCACTCAGTCATGGCAGTTTGGAGTACTTTTTTTATCTGAGTTCTTGGAGTTTATTTTCTACTTGAATCTGCAACACCAGTATTCTCGGTTTTGCAAAACTTCTGAAATAGGCTAAGACAATATATTTAATCATCAGATGTCAAGTTCTACACATTTTGGTCTTAATTGACATTTTCTGTATCAAATTAAACAAACTCTCAGTCTAAATTCTATAACCCAAAAATTCTTCTAAACATATCCTAAACAAAATCAATGATCTTTGGTACAAAACATAGACTAAACATCAAAATATCCAATGATTTTCATATTAGATCTACAGAGAATAGACAAATTAAAGCAACAATAAAATCACCATTGCTTTTTATATTAGTTTTACAGAGAATACACAAATTGAAACAGTTAGGAATTTGATTAAACTGATCTGTCCTATTTCAAATCCACCTAGACAAAATTGGAATAGAAATACCTTTTATATTCGGCCAGACAAATATCCCATTTTCTGTCATAAGCTAGCTGATCAGCCATAGGTAAAGGCATCCTTCTGTCACAGCCTGAATATTGCCTACCACTTATAGCTGCCACCTTAAAGAAGAACAAAAAGATCATGTGTTTCCCAATAAACTTTGCAGATTTATCCTTCTTTGTCCCTAATAAAAGAATATTATTTATTTATTTATTTATTTATTTACATTTGTTGACTGGGAGTGTCTATTTTCAGCAGAGGCCCGGGAGAAAAGCTCCACAGTTAAAATAAACAGACAGTAATTACATTGGATTACATAGCGATTAACAATTTAACATAGCAATTACTTACAACATATTTACAGATGAAGAACATAGTACATTAGTAGACAACTAGAATCTTTATCTGTGAAGTACATAACAAACATTAACAAGTGTTACAATAAGAAGTTCCTGCTGTATAATACGTGCTAGGCTTATGAGTATCTGAGCTTGCTATAATCAAGGTAGTTAGTGGAGTGGAAAGAAAGGTAGTGGTTGGATGGGGTGGGTGATATTAGAGTGGGAGTTGCAAGGGAATAGCCAGCATGTTTTTAGGTGTGCTTTTAGTAAAATTTTGAAGTGGGTGCATGATGGTACGGAGGTAATTGTGGGTGGGAGGGAGTTCCATAATTTGGCTATGGTGCAAGAGAATAGTGCTTCACCAGCAGAGTTATTGGCTTTAGTGATCTGCAAGTGATTTTTGTTGCTGGATCTTAGTGGTCTGGTGGTGCGATAGGGTTGGAGTAGATTCTGGAGGGATGGGACATTTAGTGGATGGTTTACTAGTTTGTGGGCGAGTGAGAGTTGATACCATTGAAGGAGGTGAGGGAGTTCAAGCCAGCCCAGTTCAGCAAGTGAGAGACAGTGGTGACTACGGTAGGATGCCCCTGTGCTCAACCATTGCAAATGCCAGATTGCTGCCAGTCAGTCAAAGGACAGATTTCTTATTGACCTCTCATTCATTTAAACTTCTGTATTCAGATTCCTTTAGCCCATTAGCTGCCAAACTCTACTTAAAACATCCTCCTACAATCTTAGCAGCCAAGACCAGTGTGTGCTACTTCTTGAACCACCATCTTCCAAATGTCAGTGCTCTAGGCATAGTTTTTCTACTACAGGCCCACAGCTTTGGGAGTCTCTTGTACCTAATCTCAATGAAATTACCTATCAAGCATTCAGAAATAAGCTGAAATCTCACCTGTTCACCCAAGCAAAATGTAAATGTCTGTAAACAGGACCCTAACACAACACCTCTTCTACCTGTGTCAACAACTCACTCTGTCATATAATTCATATCTGCCTGCAGACTTTTACTAAATCTCCAGATGCTTTCATTTCCATCTCCCCTCCATTCCTTCCCCATATGTTTATTTATTTCTCTTTCTCTTCTTTCTCTTACATTGTACTCTTGTTAATAACAGCATTCTGAATGCACCGTGGTCTGTAGCAAAGTATCATTTTTGTTTGTTACTGAGATGTTCTAAAGTTACTTAGTGTTTTATGCTCTACTCATGATAACTTAACCTATTGTACTATCCAAGTTAATCTGTCTTGTTATGATAGTCTTTTCCAAGTTGAGACTGAAAGTGGTCCACTGAGATCAGGGTTCTAACACAGTTAACAAATTAAAATAAATACATTGATTTTACTATTTATTTGACATTTGTTAACTGGGATAGTCTGATTGGCTCACAGAACCCATTTTCAGCAGATGCCTTAGAAGAAAAGCTCTACATTTAGACATTTATATCCATATACAGATAGAGTACAATTGTTACAACATAGAGTAAGTTAAGACTTTACATTTACAAAAGATTAAAGATTAACAATGTCCAGTAGCAAGAGTTTTGCAATAAAAATTTTAAATCATTAGTAAGAATTACAAGTGTTGTAACAATGGATTTATATAGAAAAAAAGTAAATAATGTACTTAGAACATATTAACATGAGAGTAGTACTTAGAACATATTAACGTGAGAGTAATCTTACTCTAGATCATGTGAGCAGCTTTACTTAGAGAGGGAGAAAATAGCAGTTAGTTTTGTGAGCGGGTTTAGATAGACAAGAAGAGGAGTATAGACTAAGGATAAGGGAGAGAGGCGAAGAGTTTTGGAGGGTGGTCTTATATATATGAAATGGGATAATACAGAGACAGAAAAGGGAGGGTGGACAGAGCTGAGGTAGAGGGGGATTTACCTGGAGTTAAGCATAAGCACAGCCATAACTTATTAAGGAGTACTTTAAGGAGTGTTTAAAGAGTGGCAGGTTTGGGATTGATCTGGTAGTTGAAGGGAGACACTACCATAATTTAGAAATGGTGTATGGGTATAGACATTGCCCTGGTCATTTGGAAGATTTGGAGATTTCTATCAAGTTTTTGTCTTTAGATCTGTGTGATCTGTTTAGTTTGTATTGCTTGGTAAGCTTATTTAGGGCAGGGTAAGCAGTGGATTTGTAAATTAGGTTATGTATGATGGATCTGTATTATTTAATTGAACATTTAGTTAGTCGAATAACTAAACATCGATCACTAAATGTCAAAGACCCAAAGCCGCGAATGGCAGTTTCCACACAGGGAAACCATGTCATTGTCCTACCTAAAAATAAATAAACACAAGTGAAGTGGGGAGCTTCACCCCCCACACCCCCCAATATGGGGGGCACCCCCTAACTAAATATACCAACTCCGAGATCGCTCCACACTGAAGAAGGGGCAAAATCCATGTAATGGCCAAATGACTTGTTTCCCTGAGTGGAAACTGCCATTTGCGGTTTTGGGTCTTCAACGTTTAGTGATCGACGTTTAGTTATTCGATTAACTAAACATTCGATCACGTAATATAGACCCTAGCTGGATGGGTATATGTTAGATGGCTGGAGAGTTCAAGCCAATGTAGTTCATGTAGTGGTTTACAGTGGTGTATATGGTATTTAGAGTTTGTGGCAATTGTTCCATTTTTGTTATGGTGGACATTTGCAGGTTGGGTGGGTATGCTAGAGCCATAAAGTAGGGTGGGGAGCAGGAATGTGTCACCCAGGTATTCTTGATAGACATAGTAAGGAATTGCATATTTCTGTAGAGAAGTCCTAATTTCTTGTGAGTTTTCTTTATATTTTGCTGAACATGAAGGTCAAAGTTAAGTTTGTTATCAATAATTACACCCAGTAATTTTGTTCCTTGTACTCTTTTGATGATAGTGTTGTCGGCTGAGTGGATGTTAACATTTTTGGAGATGTTGGTGGTAATTTTGTGGTGGAAGACCATGAGTTTGGTGGTTTTGGGATTCAGAAAGAGTTGGGCATCTGTGAGCCATGTTTCAATAGAAGTGAAGGATTTGGGGATATTAGTCAGTAGTTCTGAAAGAGTGTGAGAGGTACAGATTATGGTGGAATTGTATGCATATTGAATCAGCATTTCGGGGAATAGGATGTATATAAATTATTAGTAAATACATTAAACAGTAGGGGACCAATGACTGAGCCTTGAGGGTCTCCTGTGGCATTAAGGACAAAGGAGAAGAGTTGATTTTATCATTTAATGGCTTGCTTCAGCTCTTGCAGGTAGCTTTGAAATCAGTGATCAGTGTACTGTGCTGGGGAAGCAACCTAAGTTGGACAGCTTATTAAGTAGTAAGGGGTCTGAGACCATGTCAAAGGCTTTAGAGAGGTCTAAGAATATTGTAGATACAATGTTTCCTTCATCTGTGGCCCTATTTATGGTGTCTGTAAAAGATAATAAAGATGTGGATATGCTGCGTGAAGATAGAAGCCATGCTGGGTTTAAGAAAGCAAGTTGTTCTGGAGTAGGTATTTTATTAACTGTTGGTGAATACACCTTTCAAGAATTTTGGATAGAGGTGATATTATGGATAAATATGGCAAATAAATGATAAAAACCTTTTATGCAATGAGGCAGGTAATACTGAATCGCAAACATCCCACCGGATTAAGGATGTACCATACGGCGCAGCGCTATAACACTGAGGAGTGGCTCAGAGGTATACATGACATCAGCAGAGGGGTGTGCCACTGTAGCTGTAAGCACATTGGAGCAATGCAAATCTGGCCTGGCCTTTGCTAAGCAAAGCTGCAGGACAGGGGTGGGGAGGTAGATATAGAATCGTTTAGCTGAGAGCACATATGGTGTCCAAAAGCGCATGTGTACAGGGATGAAAACGTGCCTGAAACCCGGATGCACGCGCTTCGAATAATAGCACAAACAGGAAGGTCAGGGGAAGAAAAGAAGGAAATGCCGCAGTAGGGTAATTGGAGTATAACTGAGCAATTAACACCTATTAACTCACAGCGGGCAATTGACGGCAGCTGACAAGTCTGCTCGCAGAAACCTGCAAAACAGGATAGGGGAGGCTTTGGATTGCAAAGAAAGGAGGGGAGGCATTGGATTGCAAAGAAAGGAGAACAGTCATAGCAGAGCAAAGCAAACCTACAGTAGACCGGCAATAGAACACATTTCGCAAGATAAGCCAGGTCTAGGAAAGTACAAATGAAAGCAGGCTGCTGGATGGATGCCAGAAAATGGTAGGTGAAACGTGAAGAAATGTAAAGGGAAGGGCAAGAGGTAATCCATGGCAGCCAAATGTAATTCAACACCAAAGACACCACAATAGTAGTTCCTGTAGTAAAACACATAAGATACCCTGTAGCTACGATCGTACATACACACCCTATGACATCACTGATGTTCACAGCACAATAGTATAAAGTGTGAAAGCACCCTACACACACCTGTGTATTCCCAAACACTGCACCATAGGTGTAAACATGCGGGGAACTTTTAAAATGTATATGTTGGGCGCTGCCATAGCTGTGATTCATCACCATGTGTTAGAGACTGACGGTGTTGTGGAGGATGATGCCGACAACCACCGCAGGCCCTGGAGGAGGAGAAGAGTGCTCAGACCAAGGGTAACCTACCAGGGGCTACATGATCTGGAGATAGTAGAGCATTACAGGGTGGACAGGGACATCTTACAGCAAATAATTGAGCTGTGTCGGCCACGCCTGAGAACCAAAAACAACAGAGGGGAACCCATCCCAGTGGACACGAAGGTATGTGTAAGCTTGCGAATACTAGCCACAGGTACCTTTCAAAGGCCAACTGGTGATAGAATGGGGATCTCACAGGCATCAGCATCCAGGGTACTACACCAGTTCCTGGATGCCATGTTACCACATGTCAATGAGCATATATACTTCCCCCGAACTCAGGAGGAGTTGGCCAGCAATATGCGTCACTTCCACCATGTGGCACACTACCCGGAGGTACTGGGTGCAATAGACTGCATGCACATACATATCAAGTCACCACCCGGTGAGCATGGTAGGTGCTACATAAACTGCAAGGTATTCCACTCCATCAACTGCCACGTCGTGTGCAATGTCCAGGGCATTATCATGGATGTGTGTGCTGGTAGCCCTGGAAGCTACCATGACTCCCATATCTGGCATGCCTCACAGCTGTATCAGGTATTTGTCATGGGGGACATCCCACATGGCCACCTTGTGGGGGATGCTGACTATGTACTGGAGCTGTGGATGATGACTCCCATCAGAAATGCACACACACCCATGCAAAAATGCCATAATGAGGCACACGCACAAACCATAATTATCATAGAGCGTGTGTTCGGGATGCTGAAATCACGGTTCCATTGCTTGGACACATCTGGTGGAGCCTTACACTACTCTCCAGGCATGTGTGCCCACATCTTCATACTATGTGCCATGCTACATAATATGATCTTGCGGAAACAGCTGCAGCAAGGACAAAATGGTGAAGGCCCTCATAGCCCACCGCAATTGCCAAGGCCATCACAGGCACAGAGGGATTCAGACCACGAACTCCCTGTGCCAGCCCCAGTAGGCAGATGGAGGCATGCCCAATATGCCTACACCTTGGCAAAGAGGGAATGTATAGCACATACTCTGACAGTGTAGGCCCCTACGGACTGACACACCTCTCCACCTGCACACACAGTAAAATGGATGGCACACACACACGACCACCTGTAAATTGTAATGTATAGGTGGCCCACTGTGTGAATCCTACATAGGCAGCCCTCAAACATTGTACACACAACAGCTATTGGAACAAGGAATGTCAACAGCTGAACAGTACATGCGCCTATCAGCATATGTTGGTGCTGTGTGTATAGGTTCCTAGGTACATCGGTAGGTACATGCCCGATTCTCAGAGGCCATACACCAAACAAGGCAAACAGTGTCTGCTATCGCCACAACATCGAGTAACCAACTGTCGCTCAGTGGAGCAGAGGCAATCACAGGATCACATGTGTGTAAGCACTGTTCTGCACACACTCTGCACGGATTCCCTGCTGCGTTAATGAGGGGCTCCACATAATGTAATCATGGATGTTGTGTCAAGACATGGGGTGTACCCATGACAGGTATTCGTCACCCCAGCATGCTCCACCTACGGTTGTTTGAAGGTGTAGCACATTATCGTGTGTGGCTCACTGTGATATACATACCCAATGCTGGAACACATCCAGTAAACATCACATGGACATACCATTAATTGGACTCATCCATATGTAAACTAACTGAGCTACCCATGTGAGTGCAGTATGGAGTAATACTCTACATACAAAACGCCATAACACGTGCACAAATCCCAGATGGCCAAGTGGTAAATGCAGTGACCGTCGTGCATGTTCCCGGTCCCACGTCCTGCATTGGATGTAACGTAATCCCGAAGGCACGAATAATGCATGTGGGATGCAGGTCATCAGATCATGTTTAGCACACATTAGCGGGAATATGCGTTGCCCAGTGCTGTTAAGTGCCGTTTAAATATGACTATACGGATATGCTCGAAACAGGGCTAAGCTTCTCTGAATATCGCGCAGAATACGGTCAATGATGTCCAGAACAGGTGAAACCAGCATTATTCACCCCTGTACTAATAGCACCTGCTCTGAAGGGTAAAACGACCACTGCCAGGAGTAGAACATGCAATCATGTATACAATCACCTAACACTATGGTAGCCAAGATGTACCTACGGCAGGTGTGTAATGTGACAGGTTCAGACACAAACGTGCGGAGTCCAGGAAACAGTATACACCAAGTACACAATGAAAGGTGTAGTTTGCCTGTCACTTTCCCTGTCAGATATATATATATATATATATATATATATATATATATATATATATATATATATATATATATATATATATCATACAGATAGAAAGGGTGACAGAGAGATATATGTTGATATATACGGATTCACCAATATCTGCAAATATATAGATAGGTCAACGACATTCATAAAACCTTGGAGGTACAAATAAATAGGATACTGCCAACTATGGAATGTGTCACATACCGACACGCGTAACCACGAGGCTGAAAGACCGAAAGGACACAGTACCGGAACACTAGAACCGCGAGTAATATTATCATGATATGAAGGGACATTTAGTTACCGCTGCTGGTGTTCCGGTCCACATAGGTACTGTGTTCAACTGTGTTTGTGATTGCCGTAGTCTATGTATGTGTATGCTGAGGGTGCCATGTGTGTTTCTGTGTGACTGTAATGTGTGTGTGTGTGTGTGTCTGCATCGTGTGTCTGTTAGTGCCAACTTGGAGGTAGATCATTATGGTAGGTGTGGGTATAGCTAGCCGTAGGCATACGGTTACACCTGTCCCACATTAGGAGGGACAGCCCCTCCCTGGGCAGTTGTGTCCTGACATAAAACATTACAAAGGGCAAATGTCCGAGATTGTAGGACATTATTATGTCCCATATATTATGTAATACTTGCATTAAATAGTTATGCCTGTATGTAAGAAACGTAAATGTTACATGCAATATGATAAGTAGCCAAAGTCCCACAACAATAAGTATGTATTGAGGATAAAAGTATGTGCTATCCTGTGTACTGACCATGGGTATGTGTCAGCCTGTAAACACCAATGTGTGTCCCGCAAGTGTCCCACAATGGCCATTTGAAAAGGTGGCAACCCATGCCAAAGAGGTTCAGTTACGAACACAACTGCAATGACTGCAAATATCTGGGAAGGAAATACACGGGACAGCTGTCATTTAGAAACATCCCTTTACATATTGTTGTAATTCCGGAGGTATGGAAGTATCAACCTCACCTGCATACTATATAGAAACCAATTAACAACGGCCCAATGTATAATCCCATAACAAAAGTCTACTAACTGATAGCTCTTTAATTAGAGAAGGAGCCCACACACATGTATGGAATATGTAGAAATGCAAGCCCCACAAACCTGTATATGCTACGTACACCCACCTACATCCCCCACACTAGAAACTATAGCAATACAGACTGTAATTCCAGCACAAAAATCCAGTCAGTCAATTACATCTGCAGAAGCATTAACATACCTTGTGAGAGACACATTTAAAGGCACCATGTGAAATCGTAGCCGTTGTATAATGGAACAAACGGCGATGTTACAGATTTTGTTTGCAATAGTCCCTTATCAGACGGTTGAGATGACAGGTACACTCACATGTAGAACCACATACTCTAGCCGTCACACACAATCCACGGGGGACATGAATCCAAACTATACATGTCTCTACACATAACAGTTGCAATTACACACAACAAAACACAATACAGGCTGTCTCCCCAAAGGTAGGGCAAATGGGCAATGCCCAAGTGGAGAATTCAATTATACCCCACTGTTGCTGCGTAACTGGTGAATGGAGTGGCTGCACAGCTGATGTGCAAGTAATAAGTCACTCAGGCACACCAATTGGCGGCAGGAAACCACATGTTACAGGTATCGACGTATATAAGGATGAATTGCCAGACATTCAAACCATATGCTCATACCATAGAACTGTTTAAACAGTGTAAGAGAGATAGTTACGAAAGTCCGGAACGATAACAAGGTATGTAGAACACTCGGTATGTAAGTGTATGTATAGCCTGTTTTGTATTAATTATGTTAGTGTATGTATAGCCTGTTTTGTATTAATTAAAAGTGTCCGCAATGCATAAAGTGGGAAAAGGTATTTATGTATTGAAGTCTTGCTGAGCATAGTAATGCTTGTAGAAATTGTGTGTCCTGCAGTGGGCCACAAGGTAAACATCACAGACACCACAAGGGATACTACATGAGGGCTTTAAACAGAACAATTCCATACCACCCGCCGTCAGTGGTAGGGTATGTCCAACAAGTACGTGCCATAGCAGGGGATAGTATATGTTGATATACTGTCACAGTAGGCATGTGTATGAGCATATAATGACAATTACATGTCTAAGGTGGTCCCACTGTGCAAGTATGTTTTGCATTATGGGATAATGTTTAGAATATGTGTAATGTACAGTATTGTAGGTAGATATGTCAGATATGCTACACAGCATAACAGGCATATCATGCTTACCAAAGGTATCGTCTATTGGCATGTACAATATACAATAACAGGATACATATGGCTTGTAGTCATGGGACACTGTAATAGCATGATAGCTAATCTAAATGGAAGGGCTACTCAATTAACCATGCACAAAGGACATGTAATAGCTTCACAGGTTCATAGTGGGGTACTATGCAGTCTGGCAAGTCTATGTGTAAGCACAACAACAGTGTTCACACCAGCAGCACCTCTCTAGGGTAGTGTTCTGTCTGTGAACAGCAGAGCCATGTGTTACCTGCACCTCTGCACAGTACAGCCACTGCAGTGATCTCT
Organism: Protopterus annectens; assembly: GCF_019279795.1. Lineage (NCBI taxonomy): Eukaryota > Metazoa > Chordata > Ceratodontiformes > Protopteridae > Protopterus > Protopterus annectens. The sequence continues at coordinate 1,086,497,564 of NC_056727.1, read as the reverse complement.
GGCGTACATGTGTCTCCCATCCACCAAGTGAGGTATCAGGTATCACATGAACAGTGCTACTGAGTGTCCCTGCGTGATGTACATAGGAATCATGTTACAAAGCATGGTGAGTGTCTGGTTTGGGAATGTAACCCTCAAGCACATCCCACTCATCATTGCATGTGTGCACATATCCATGAGCATGTTGCTCACAGTGGCTTTTGCTTATGTCGCTTATGTGGAGTATATCCATTAATATTGTTGTGGACATGGGCCCTGTCTGTTCAGCAGAGGTCACCCCTGAGTATGTAGTATGCAAATGTGCACAGACGTGGTGTCCGTAGTTCTGCCGCATACTTCAACCGTCTGAGCTCAATAAACGTCATGGCGTGTTAATGTTGTGGTATGTAAAGTCATAGCTGTTGTGTAAGGTACACCCTAAATGGGGTGTTGTACCCTTGAATGTGTGTATACGTCTGGAGTTCAGAGGTACAATGGGTGCCTATGTTCCAGCTACAAACCCAGTACAGATAAGTGTGGTCACGTAGAAGGATATCCATGCCACAGTGGCAATATGGTTATCACAGGAGTGGGTGCAACATACGTGTGTACTACGATCATGTACAATGTGACATGTATGTAGGGGACTACCACCTATGTGATAGTCAGTGGGTGAATGGTGTAATGCAAAGGGGATGTTCATGCACCTTGTGTCATGCAGCTTGAGGCTATGATATTGATATCAGGTATCCATCACAGTGACATCCTTATGGAGGGAGTCAGTATCAGCTGGTGGATCAATCATGGCACTTTGTATGCAGTTGTCTGTAAAGCTAGGCAGGGAAAGTCCCTCTGTGCTAGCCTGTACCCCAGGGAAGCATATACTGAACATGAGGGGCCCTATGACTGAGGACTGTGGTATGCCAACTGTAACTGAAATACAGTAGGTACTATGGTATGCTACCCTCATTGTGTGTGTCCTGTCCGTGAGCCACTTTGCATAACATCCTGAGACATAGGGGTCGATGTGCAGGTGGATGTGTATGTTGTCAATACCAGAATGGAGAACGGTGCTGAAAGACAATGAGAGGACAATGTAGGCTGTGTGGACCCCCTTACCATCATCAACTACCTTGGTAACTGTATGAAAGGAGTCCACCAGGTGTATGAGCCATGCTATGGCCCTAACAAGTCCAACCTGGGTGGCAGCAAAGGACCGGAGCCCACCAATGTCTCTGTGAATGACTTCCATGATGATGTGCCCCATAGCCTTGCAGAACAGTCCATTCAGATGTGTAGGGCAATAGTCCCCCTCGTGCATTGTGGCCCCACCTGTGTGGAGTGTGATAACTGTTGCTGTGTGCCATTCAGGGGCCACAATGTCTGATACAAGGCTATTACTGAATATGGTGGCCAAGTGGAGAGACATGTCATTCAGAGGTTTGTGTAAATCACAGCCTGGGATGTTGGACGGTCACATGGGGCCAGTGTTCCAGGCCATATAGAGTGCAGGTTAGTACTGTGTAGGTGTGACTGCAGGGACACTGCAATGTTCCTGCATGGATTGTGGCCCTGTAGGGAGTGAGATGGTGTAATGTTAGCAGTGAACCCATCCGCCAGCATGTTGCCAACATTACCTGGTTCTGTAATGTTTCTGAGTAACTGTTGTATGTCAGAGCAGATGTGGGTATTGCCATTGACTACTGACATACCTCCATAATGCCTTGTGGTACACCCTGGAATGTGTTGCAGTAATGTTTACGTAGCTAGTTTCGGAGTATGTGATGAGGGATCCTGTAGCCCTACTGAGGCTGACCAGTGAGCTGCCCCACCCATGGGATTGTACTCCACTTTGCAACAGCCTCCACCTGTTGTAAATTATGTCCATGGAACTGGACCCCCAGAATGGCATCCATTATCTGGTGGGTACCATCATGGCTCTGTGTGGAATAGCATGATCCATGCAGTCGTGTAAGTGCTAATGAAGTGCATTGGGGTATGTTTCAGCATTTGTATGTGCATTGTCCATCTGCACAGGTGTCATGACGTTAACTACTGCTGTCATAAGACGTCTGTAGTAGGCGTTGTAGTACTCTTGTACTGTATATGCCGTGAAAGGTGTGGTGACGGGATGTGGATAACAAGGGTGATTAGCATATGTTCGGAATCCACCAATGAGGGGATAACCCCAGGTGTGGAACACCAGTCACATGTTGGTATTGTCCATGTCAAGAATATTGTTGGTCTTGGAGGTGGTGTATATGGGTTGATCCAGCCGAGTGGAGGTTATGAATCCCGGACAGCGTTGGCCTAATGTGTCGGTACATGAGTGGCTATCCCAGTTAAGTGTGGGGTAGTGTCAGTCTCACATCAGTAGTACCTGTCTAAGCCCTACTATCCAGTACACCAAGAAATAAGGTCTGGTAACCGTGGGGTATGTTGCTGAATCCATAGCTTGTTACAATGTGTATAGCAGTTCTGGCCACAGTTAGTTGCACGTAGAGCACCTCTGATGCATTGTGCTAAGTAACTAGCCAGGATGTGTGTACAACATAGTGGAATATGGGAACACCTCAGCCATGGGTGTGCCGGTCCAGGTTACATGACTGAAAGGTATGGTTTGTGTATAACCTGTCATTGCAGGTGTGCTCTGCAGAGCCTAGAGGCAGGTCCCAGTCACTGCAGAGATATTGAAGTGGTCCATTATAAGGAGTGCCTTGCCTGCGTGCATCAGAGATGAAGATGTCAAGCATTGCGTCACATGATCCCATGTTTGGCTTGCTTGTTCCCATTCTGGTGGTGAATGTTATTGGAAACTGAGCAAGACAGGCAGTATAAAAGCAGCAAGAGCCTTACATGTTATCTGTACTCCCAGGACTGACAGGTGCAGGTCATCTGTGCCAAAGCATCGTGTTTTGTTGACCATGTCAGTCAAAGCAGACAAATACCAGATGCCTGTGGAATGACAGCAGAAGCATAGGCAACTGTTGAAGTTACACAGTCAGTCATTGTACAGTGGTATCAGGTCCGGATGAATGCATAATGCTCCCCAGGGCTTGGCCCATACCTTCAGGGCTACAAGACCAGTGAGCTATTGCATGTCCCTGCACACGTAGTCTGTGAAGTTGCATCTCAGGGCAGTCACACTAACATGGAGAATGACAGTCAAATTGTACCTGGTGAGGTGTGGCATGGGTGCATAGGTTATGTAATAGAACCAGTTACCCGACAGCAAGATGTAAGCAACTATCGCCTTGTGTAGCCTGCTGAGTGGAACATCAGTGTGACCGCCTACAGAGTCACCTATGACAGGTGTGTTGTGTATGTTATAACACCCTATTGGCTGTATGTGATGGGCACACATGAGTCTGTGGGCTATAAGTTATTATTGTTGTGTTTGGTGATAGGGGCTGCCTTTGGTGCCTACACAGATTATGGAGAGGTACTGCACAAGTTGTACTCATATGTGTGGCCTGTGGTGGTGGAGATCTTGTGAGACTATGTGATGAGTGGGGTGTGTTGCGAATGTTACACATCCCCACATGATTGTCAGGTGCAGTCAGGGTTGGTGACAGCATTACCCCCAGCAAGACTGCATATGTGCATCTCCCACAGGCTGTAGTGTCGTATGTTGGGAGGTGAGCATTGACTGTGTACATGAGACAATTGCTCTATTGCCACATGTTCGACATATTCATCATATAGACAGGCAATAGCACTGGTATGTGATAGTTGGACATGCCTGTATATACAACCATGTCTCACAAGATATGCGAGTCACGTGTGTACAACAGCTGTTGTACTGTAAGCAAGCTGGAAATGTAAGGACAGACAGTGTACTTGTGAGAAATGGTGTGGAATGGGTGCTATATTAATCAGTAGCTCATGAAGTGCTCACAAGTTCTGAACAAGTGCTGAGCATGAACATACAATACAGATAGGGTGTTGGATAATATCAACCCACAAGTGGTGATTACAGTCATAATTGGTGGCACCGCACTATAACCCTGCTGAGTATGGTCTGCAAGTCCATGAACCATTATCAATGTAGATGTTAGCAGTACAGATGTACATGACAGTATGGATGTTTGACTACATATACCTTCGTATGTCACAAGAGTGTTCTACCAGTGGACTGCTGACAGAATCAACACTACAAAAGGTGCCAGAGTGACATGTGCATATCACACCAGTGCCAGCTACAGTAAAACAGGGTTAATGTGTTGTACTCCACCCTCATTGTAGCCCATACCACACAGACAAATGTGAGGCATCTGTGTATGTAAGGATTTGAATGGCCATGACCTATGAGCAATAGCTGTCTCAGTGTTGTGAACAACATACAGAATGGGCTTTGTGGGTGAGGTGTGTGACATATGTGCACATTCTGACGGATGATATCAGCATTGTCACCGCTAGGTGAATATCCCTGCACCCATTAACTACCACCTAGCCTGCGGTCAACATTATGGACACTGTGTAAGGGATGGTGCTGTGCAGTTCACCTCCCTGAGTTGGTGACATCTCCAGGCCACTTAGGTAGTCATATCATGATAGGGTGCCATCCATGAGCATGGAGATCATTGGACAGGCATACACAGCACTCGGGTGACCAATATTGGATCACATATCACCTTTAAGCTGTATTGGCCATGCGTGGATGAGTGATACCAGACTTCACAATCCTCACCTCCAGTATGCAGCATGCTGTCTACCTTGCATAAAGGCATGTGCTACACTATGATGTTGGACATGCTACATGTCCATATCCTGATCTGAAAGACATACGTCATGGACAGCCACCATCCTACTACTAGGATCGCCACATGCTGGACAGATCCCTGTGCCATACATGTGACATACTCCCGCCATACCATGCAACCCTGTCCATCAAAGCTGCACATGTCATCTCTGTCATACATGGTGTGATGGCCGCATGGTAGATGTAGTATCAACTGTCTGGATCAGTAATGTGGCACTGATGCACCTCGCGGTGGCAAAATGGCTGTCGGATACAGCTAGGAAACCTTGCCCATACATCCTATAGTTAATAACCATCCCTGCGAATGAAGTCCGACTAGCCATTGTCCCATGTCTATCACATGTGCAGTACAGGCAATCCGTGGCAGGATGCTGAACAGCTGTACAGTGCCGTGTAGATGTATATGGCAAAACACATGCATGTAAAGGTTTCCATGCGTATGTGTGCATTGTCACTGCTCAAGTCCATTAAGGCAGTGTATGTGTTGATATGTGACATATACACAGCATCAAGGTCAACAGCATTACCGTGGACACATCCAGGCATGTGCTGATAGATAAGAACACCAGTGCAGGCAAACAGACATGCCCACATCAAGACAGCATTCACATGGAGTATGAGCAATGTAATGAGGTGACACACATATATGGTGATGATATCCAATGCATAATGGGTGTTACATTTGTGTGACACAAACATGTCAGTCATGTCAGTGTCATGATGATTTGCAAAGATAACTGTGCAGATGTACTAGATTTACTAGAAATGTATGTGCAGCAGTATCTTTATACATCTCTGATACTGTGACCTGTCACCATCATTATGTCTTACAGATAATGCCTCGTACACGCCTGCCACCGTACAGCCACCAGGAGGATGATGTTCTCATCCCATACCTCCATGAGAACTATGAGGTGTTGTTCAGCCATGTGCCACAGCATGCCCAGCAGCATGACGACCTGTGGCAGGATCTTCGCAGGAGGGTGAATGATGTGGGTGGCCATAACCGCACTTACCAGCAGGTGCACAGACATTGCACGGACCTGATATGACATGCAAAACAGCGTGCCACTGCAATCGCCAGGGAACAAGGTGGAACAGGTGGTGGGCCACCAACCCAGCCCCCACTCACACACACCGAGGAGCTACTGGCCAGTCTGGGGACACCCTCAGAACAGCATCCACAAACACTAGCTGCCATCGTGGAGGTGGGTGTCTCCCAAGCAATGAGCCTGGAGTTGCCTGGTACGTCAGTACTGCACATATGGCTATTATATCCCATTTAGTTGCATGTGTCACTGTAAATTATGTAATGTAACATCATATGCAAGGTATGTTGTCACACATGCTGCATACTACAGTATGCTACCCTGTGTATGCACACATGTGCATAGTATATGCTATTGTACAGGCGAATGTGTTAACATGCACAGTGCACCCTGTGGCTGTCATACAGTCATGGATAATGTTCAAACTGCTGTGTCACAACTATACAGGTACCTCTGGTGTGCTGCACAGACATCAGTCCGTTGCAGGTGAAACTGCCATCAGTATCAGGCATGTTAAAGCATAGATCTATTCGCCATGTGGCCAGTTAACACTTGTACATCTGATGTTCGTTCCAGTCATGATATACAGGTCACATCACCCATCATTCACACTGGCCACCCATGTGCAATATATACAAATGAAATGATACACTGACATGAAACCACAGTATTTGTCATTGCTACATGTGTGGACAGCTGTGCATACAATGGTGGAGGTGTTGTACAATGTAGGCATATGTACTATACATTGGAACAACATGTGTGGTACGCAAACAGTACCACACAGTGAGCTGTGATATGGGCAGCCCACAGGAGTCACCATTGTGTTATATGCCCCTGCAATGGGTGCACACATTGTGATGTGCCATCTGACATGTCCCAGACACGTAGTGTTCTGGCTGCAATATTGTCACACTATCCCATAACCCATACCCCACATACCACACATACAACCCGTTGTCTACAAAGCCCTGTGGATGGTGACATATCTGACATCTATGGGTGTATGTCATATGGGACAACACAGACATGTGAGATAGATGGCCATCACACACATTTGGCCAACACATGTGCACACATGGCCATGGGGGATGGCCAGATACACGTAGCCACACAGTAGATATGATGTGTACACCCTGTTGCACATTGTCCACACATGGTCCAATTATAGCCTTACGTGACTGATTATACAGTTGATGTGGTACACTGGACATCCTAAAAGCCTGTGCACAGCTAGTGGAGGTGTCACTGAAGTCTACCATATAAGATGTGTTGAACATCACGACTGTCATAGCATGACAGTAGTCACCTGTACAGCTTCCACAGACATTGACACCACATCAGGCCACAGATACTGTACATTTCTCTTGCTGCTGTAGGACATCACCATTAGCTGTGCACCTCGTGTGTGTGGTACAACAATGTCATGTGGGACATGGTGAATTGACAAGTCTGCTATGTGTGGACATGGTTGCCAGGCAGCTAAGACTCTGTAGTAGTTGTGCAGGGGTGTCATCTGTAGGTCCTCCAGTGACCTGTCACATGACACAGCATGGTTTGGTGTGTATACACCTCAACATCGTGGGTCACAATCCACAGTTATGGCATGGGTATGCATGCAGTTATGGTTATGCAATGTGTACATATTATGCACTGTATAGCAATATAGATGCCTCATGATGCCATGCAATGGCACAGTGTCTGTACTTCACACTGTATAGCAATGTAGATGGCTCACACTACCCTTCCATGCTCATGCACATTTGCTAAACATGCATTCTGTCTGTAGGGCATACAGACAAAACCGCAATGTGATGCCCAATATGACGCTGTACATGTGTCAGGACACCATTGTGTCAGACATGTATGCATGTTAATGCACACGTCAGCAGATTACATGTCAAGGTCACGTCAGCCATGTGTACTGTTATCCTGTTCTGGTCCACATGGTGTATCACGGGGATGCATGCATACTACCATGATTGTGTGAACTGCATGGCTACTGATAGGACACCTGCTTGCTGTAGTGTGTACCCCAGGGAGGTATGCTAACTAACACTATTAATGTCTGAGCTGCATGCCGTCTGCTGTATCACAGGCATGCTGCATGCCGTCTGTCAAATCACATGCATGGTGTGTCTTTGTGTGTGTCTGTGTGTGTCTGTGTGTGTGTCTATTGTAATTTAGAGTCTTTCTTTGCATTCACAGGTGATGTAGGTCCGTTACCCTCCTGCGGTCCATCTGATGTTAGTGTCCCCACAGATACTAGCAGTGATGAACATATGCATGAGGTACAGGCAGGGTTGTCAGGGGCTGAATCTGTGCCAGTGGTTGCCATCCCAGCTATGTCCCCCTCTTCCCCACACACAGTTCTGCTGCCAACACATACTGCATCACCAGTGGCCATAGAGGAAGGACAGTCAGCATCTGTTAGCGTGGAACAGGAATGTGTGGTGGCTACAGAAGGTGTGTCTCCACACCATGGTGTCAGTGTAATGACTGCAGATGTGCCACACAGCCATGTGGCCGGTGCTGCTCGTAGGAGGTCCTCTGGCAGACATGCACCTGCAGGACAGAGCGCAGCAGCTGGTATCACCAGACACATGTTCCAGACGGATGGTGGCACAGGCACGTGCTGAACGGCAGAACAGAGAAGGGCAGAGGCTGCAGAGGGCTGCTATCTGTACCCTAAATGACAACATCCAGGCATTGGCAAATGCTCAACAGCAGATTGCTGATGTTCTGGACAGGCGATTTGGTGACATGGTCGGAATCCTTGACCATGGCATGGCAATCCGCGAGCGTGAGCTGTCTGTGCTGGAACATCTGGTAGGAGTGAGGCATAGGCCACGTGGATGTAGGCCAGCTACACCACCTAGTGCAGGTCAACGTGAGCGTGCCACCTCACATGCCCGCTCCCATAGTGCTGGTAGCAGTAGCAGTGCAGCTGGTGCTGTGCTGTCCACACCAGGACACAGCAGGTCATGTGGACGTGGCCCTGGATGTTCCCAGTGGGGACGCGGTTCCAGTGGACATGTGTTGTCGGACAGTAGCCAATCTGTACCTCCGCCTGGTAGTGCCCATGCAACCCCTGGCAGGCACAGGTCACGTGGCCGTGGCTGGACACAGTGAGCTGTACAACCTGGTCTGTACAATCTGGAGCTGTCAATAATACCTCTGTGTAGGCCTCACAAATGGCAGAACTGTGTGCACACATACACGCCCACAGCAAACACATCTGTAGGGCACCACAACACCCACATGCATACTGAACAGATGTGTCCAATCATATCACCGGCCCTTACCCACACACATGATGTCATCCATTGGTGCAGCCTATGCCCCTGGCAAACATTATCACCCTGTGCATATGATGAAGCCTGTGCCATATCCCTGTCATCCACACCATCGGTGCAGGGACATGCTCAAATGGTCTGATGCACAGGGTGAACAGAATAGTGAGAGAAGTGTATATTACATTAGTTGTGTAATAATAGTGAGGGAAGTGTATATTACATTAGTTGTGTAAGAATAATGAGAAGTGTATATTACATTAGTTGTGTGCTGTTAACACGCACCAGACATACCATGTAGTACAGGTTTAGCAAGCATTGTTATATGTTCACAGTATGTGTCTTGGTAACAACAGTAACAGCATGTTGGTAATGATGCCCTGATTCACTTCTTATGGTCTACTTGCATGTACCTATAGGTAGCAGTGTTTGCAGTCTCCCATGTGTAACTGTGGAGTACTCACAGGCACGTATGTCAATATCAGCATGCTATACGTAGCCTCAACCTGACTGTTGGAAAGGCTAAAATACCACAGATGTCCACACATATACTGAACCAGAAGCATGTGGGCAGTTTAATAGGCTACAGTGGCTAGAGACGTGACATCCATACCAGGTCACATCACAGGTGTGTTGACATGGTGCAGGGGTTGTACACAGCGATCTGGCCGATGATAACGTTAGAGGCCACCTGATAGCATGAGGCCTCACTGTGTAGCAGTAATACCCTGTCACATTACAGGAACATGCCCACACTCACGAGGTCAACAACACTATAATGCACACCCCATAGTGTTGAGGTGAGGACCCCTGCCTATGTGGTCATCACCCTCACAGTACTGTGCACCCACACGACGCGACACAGAGAAAGAACATGTACAGGTAGCCAGTACGGCTGAGACCGATGGCATCAACAGGGTAGTAGACTGCATCACCATGAGGGGTTAGGGATCTTGTGTGTTCTGTATGGTAGCATACACCCTCACTCCATGCACCAGACAGCCATACATACATACACACACACACACACACACACACACACACACACACACACACACACACACACACACACACACTGTGGAGACCACAAATGTCATACACATATTGATAGCTGATGTGTGTGATACACACACCAGCCCTGCCTACGTCATGCTTTCCACATTGCAGTATGTACAGATCTCTACAACAGTGTACAGGGGTGTGTAACAATTGGGATGTAATCCCCACCATATGTGGCATATATGGTCACACAAGCAAACACACATGGCAGTACTGTGAATGATACACCTGCTATATGATGATACGTCTGACAGACATGCAGCAGTATTGGCCGCATTATGTGTACCAACGCTATGTCCGGCAGTTGTGGTGCTATATGCACAAGGGAGGATGTAAGTGTTACAGGTGTCAGGTGACATACAGTCAGTAACACCTGACCGCTGTGTAGGTTTTATGTCTTCACCATCAAGTAACAGTAACATAGCGTACTGTTTGCACATGTAATGGTAGGATGGCGTGTGACATACCTGTGAGCCGTCCCCGGCAAACATCCATCTGCACAGGTGGATCACCACTTTATGTACACACATCCATCCATACCTGATGTACATCCTACCGTACTGTCAGTATGTCACCATATACAGGTGTCAATGATGGGGCTGCATTGCAACTGCATGTTGTAGTTAGGCACAGATGAGTTACATACATCAGCTACTGCACATGCATGGTAGCTGCATGCACACTACAAATTGTACATGTGTGTTGGTCCTACATGCCTGTCATGTGGCCATGTTTGTATGCATTGCAATTGGTGGACATGTGTGATGACATACATAATACATGGACTGTTGTATGATATGATGGGTGTCATGGGTAACTAGTACAGAGGGAATGTGTCCTCGGTCAACTTTGCTACCTCATGTAGATGGACACACAGTACATTCCAAACAGACGTGTGATACTAAGTGTGTGGGCATGCCCAGTGACACCTTGTGTTGGTGATGTGCCTCTGTGTATGGGCATGGCCATTGACATCCTGTATAGCGATGGTGGTCATCCAGGCAACAGATGTCCATTTCCAATGTCACGATGGATGCCTACATTAAACACACTGGTTGACTGTCTTGAAGGGTGTACTGTCTGTGGCGCGTCCCGTATATATGTAGTGTTGTTGTATTTGCCACGATCACACCACTGCCATGTGTTTGTCTACGTCTACCTTGGGACAGTAATATGCTTTCAGACTGCTCACTCTCTATACATTCCCTATCGGTGTCCTTGACTTTGCAGATGATGTCATTCACCTAGAAGTATGCCTCTGGGAGTGCTGTGTTCAGTAATCTCGATAGCGTGTTCTGTAACTGCGTAATGCTGTAGTGTTATTAGGTAGTTAGGTGTATGTTCGACTCCCAGCCCTGCCAAGTGTATACCTGTGTGTGTGTGTGTGTGTGTGTTTCCAGCTGCCTGGGGACAGAGTAATGCTTTTAGATGGCTCTCACCACATACATTCCCTATCGGCATCTTTGCCTTTGCGGATGATGTCACCCACCTAGAAGTATGCCTCTGGGAGTGCTGTGTTCAGTAATCTCAGTAGCACATTCTGTAACTGCGTAATGCTGTAGTGTGATAAGGTAGTTAGGTGTATGTTCGACTCCCAGCCCTGCCAAGTAAGTGTGTGTGTGTGTTTCCAGCTGCCTGGGGACACAGTAATGCTTTTAGATGCCTCACACCACATACATTCCCTATCGGCGTCTTTGCCTTTGTGGATGATGTCACCCACCTAGAAGTATGCCTCTGGGAGTGCTGTGTTCAGGAATCTTGGTAGCGTGTTCTGTAACTGCGTAATGCTGTAGTGTGATAAGGTAGTTAGGTGTATGTTCGACTCCCATCCCTGCCAGTTGTGTGCCTGTGTGTGTGTGTTTCCAGCTGCCTGTGGACACAGTAATGCTTTTAGATGGCTCACACCACATACATTCCCTATTTGCGTCTTTGCCTTTGCGGATGATGTCATCCACCTAGAAGTATGCCTGTGGGAGTGTGGTGATGCCGGAACTCGGTAGTGCATTCTGTTACTGCATAATGCTGTAGTGTGGTAGACTAGACAAGTAGATGTTCGATTCCAGGGCATGGCAGGTGTGTGTTTGGCAGTTATACCGTATGTGTTGGTATCTGTGGGTGGCTAGCTGCAGGATGTGTCCAGTTTGTTTTGTTGCTGACCTATTTAATGTCCACAGCCCGCATATTCTGCCAAGACACTAGGTTGTCAACACATAAAGTCGCCAATAGGTCTGGTGAGTAACTGTCAGCAGCCCTACTCTTACCCTTGCTACGGTCTGACCCGTGTGATGCAACATAACACATGTGCCTTGATATTAACAACACTGCATGATGCAGGTGGCGCATGTAGTTTCCTTTCCATTCCTGTCTAATGCATTGTGTCATGTGGTTCGCTGTTGTGATATCAATGCCATATCTACATATATGTGTACATGTATATGTGTGTATGTATATATACATATATATATATATGTCCATGTATATATGTCTACAAATAATATATGTGATATAAGTAGATGTAGAGGTGGACATAGATGTGAACATATGTCTGGGGACATCAGCACTATTGACTATTTGTGCCGGATGATCTGTACGTGATAACCTGGGATCTGTGTATATCTGGCATAACGTGGTGTTAATGCACATCGTCTGTGGTGTGCAGGGCCACGGGTTGTAGTCGTGTAGACACCAGTTATTTTGTTGCTGGGCAGACCATGGGACATCGAATATGGTGATGGTAAGGCACCTGTTGCCAGTTGTGTGAGGATCTGAGCGACACTGAGCAGTGGTTAATATGTTGGAGGTTTGGTATGGGTCATATAACTATTCATTAGAAGACTATACTATGCAGATGAGGCTGACTATGGTGTATCACATTTATCACCAGGGTGTGCTGCTGGTCCCTGGAGTGTATGTGTGTAGTCAGTCAGGTGCAGGTCTCGCATATAGTTGACAGCATGGGAGGGGGGGTCAGGCATACTGTACGTACATTGCAGAACTGTGCCTCGGGACTGCTCCTGCCTTAGCAAACCTAAGCTAGGGGTGTGTCTATACCTGCTTGGTGATGTTGGGAGGGATGACAGCAGTGGTGGGGTAATCAGGGTGTCCAGGCTGCACAAACAGGTGTTGCTCAGCACAATTGACTGATGACATGGCCAGCCCACATGAACAGTACATTAATGCGAGCAAGCAGCATACACACATGTTTCATCCACACTACACCACCGGTGTATACCTGCAGGGACATTTCATGACACAGTCCAACCAAATGACATGGGCTGCAGCAGGCAACATATACCAACATGTGCAGGAAGCTGGGGCAGTGCGGATGTGTATGCTGCCGAACAACCCTTACTGGGGTGACATAAGACTTTATAGACCGAGGGTGACTTACCAGGGTCTACATGGGCTGGGGATGTTGGAGCACTATGGGGTGGACAGAGACCTCCTACAGCAGCTTGTTGACCTGTGCCTAACACATCAGACAGGCCGAGGGGAACGCATCACAGTGGATACCATGGGATGCGTTGTCCTAGGTGTACTAGCCACAGGTACCTCACACAGCACAACTGGGGATATCATGGGTATCTCACAGGCATCTGCATCCAGAGTATTGCACCAGTTCACAGATGCCATGTCAACACATGCTATTGAGCACGTACAGGTCCTCCACACACATGATTAGTGGACCAGCAATATGAATCTGTTCGACCACATGGATGAGTACTCTGGGGTACTGGGTGCTATAGCCTGCACACGTAGCACCACCCAGGGAGCAGGGTAGGGCCTACAGTCAGTGCAGGGGCATACCCTCCAACAGCTAGGCCCTATTCGATGGCCAGGGCATGAAATTGAATGTGTGTGCTGTCTGCCCTGGAAACTGTGATGTGTCTGATATATGGTGTCTGACACAGCTGTAGCACACCAATGCCTATGTGGACATCCCCTACAGTCTCCTAGTGGGGGATGCTAGGTAAACACTGGTGTAGTGGCTTATAACACCCATCAGCGATGCACACACACCTGAACTCTCACACCATACTGAGGCAGATGCACAGGCAAGACATATACATGTGCATGTGTTTGGGATGCTCGGTTCACAGTTCTGGTATCCGGACACATCTGTTGGGGCTCTGCAGTAGTCACAAGCTACATGCATACATGTTGTTATGTTATTTGCTATGCTACACAATGTTATCCTGCAGTAACAGTTGCAGCAGGAACAGCATGGGGCAGGGCCACACAGCCCAACACCACTGCCAAGGCCTGTACAGGCACAGTGTGACTTGGTGAAGTAACTACCTGAGTAGGACACAGTCGGCGACAGCCCATGCACAGTATGACCAGCCCTTGGCAAAGAGGCAACACAAGGCATATGCACTGACACAGTAGGTACCCACGGATTTCCCCTCTCTGACCCGCACACAGTACAATGGATGCCAAACATGACAGTACCTGTGCTCAGCCATGTATGGGAGGTGCACTGTGTGCATCCGACATAGGCAGCACTCCAGCACCATCCTCAAGTCTGTAACACAACCAGGGTATGTCTATTGACCTAACAAGTGGCAGTTGTATTAGATTGTGTACTTACCCATTGCTCTGGTATGTATGTGAGCATACAAGTGACTGTGGTGGCCAAATGTTAGGGCAGCAGACAGTACACATCCATAGTGGCACCATGACCTCTGTAGCATATACAGGGGTCAGAATGGTAGCCTGTAGTACACAGGGTGTCCTACCCACTGCAGATTATGGGCTGACCATTATGTGTGTCCGTACAACCCACACACGTTCCATGCAGCTGGACAGATGTGGACCAATACAGACAATTGATATACGATGGCCTTTGGATATGCCCAATGACTGACCCCAACCCCTATGACACACATAGATGACAGCAGGCCAGGCTGTTTGATGTAGGATGTGTAATAGGACGTCCAACACCACTGTGCTGTTAATTAATGCTGGGAACTGACATACCCTGGTATCCCTCCAACCAGCAATTTAGGTAGGTCCACAGACTGACATGGAGTACCTGGCAGACCAATACAGTAGCGGCAGATGTGTACAACTGTTGGCTGTGCCCCCCGTCACACCTACACATGTGAGAGTCATGTGCACCACCCACGGTGCTGTGTAGGACTGTGGTTGCATGTCTCCCATGCTATACAGACATGTAGCAACTGTCAATGCCACATGACCATTAGCTACCCTGCAGACACAGCATGTCACCTGTCTGTGTAGAATGGAGGGGTCAGCAACACGGTACTAACTATCTGGACATGTGACACATGCAATACAGTTGACCATACTTTGCATGCTCACACACATGACGGTATTGTCAGTCTACAACATGCATAACAGTCATACTGGGCATGCTCACACACTGAAACACAGGATGGCCAGGCATGCACACACCAGTGGTCCGGACATATCTGCCAGTACATTGCTATACTGTTGGATGTCTGCGTTGTATGGTGTTTGCGGTCTATTGTCTGTACATATGCCATGGTCTATTGTTAATTCACATGAGCTATGTGCGCAGGGTACTTCTACCATCACGTGTATAGGGTGGTTCTTTGTTTGCGAACAGGCCGACGCCTTTGGATACAAACTGGGTAAGGCACAGTCCAGCAGGTGGGAGCTGTTGTGCGTGGGTTTGCACAGTGTTAAGCACTGCTGACCTCTGGTCACAGCACCTTATACACGTTTACACTCCACATTTCTTTGACAGGGCACTACTGGCATACTGGTAGACAAACATGCTTACAGCCGCTCTCCGACATTTCCGCTTACATTTGTCACTCACGCTGGGTATGTGAGATCCCTTGTGATGCATATGACATCGGACTACATGACTACAGTATCGGGTATGTGTAACCTTTTTGCGATGGCAGCCGTTCGACTGTACGGACCAGGCGGCCTGTCCAGTGACATAATCATATTATATGCGTGTTCCTCATATGATCTGCTCCCATCTGCCTGATAATGGGAACCGATACTCTGCAATGCTGACATATGACTTGAGTTTGTTAACGCAGCTGTCTGCCGAGTCATGCTACCGCATACCAACTGCACATTGACCACTTTTCAGATTGCACGACAGGAGACTGTAGGAGTGACACCTTTCCCACTTTGCATGGGACAGTCCTTCATCACACATCACATGTGACAATACCAGAACTCTCTACTAATCGGGGACACATTTCTGCAGAATCAGGGACAGGTCATGAAAAACAGGGACACTTTTACAAAAGTAGTGCTATTAACTTGACACATTGACAGAATCAGAGCATATGACATAATACACATATTCTGAAGTAACAGTTGTTTACAACTCTTACTTATTGTCATTAGTCAGTAACTGTAATTCACCACCTTTCCTTCAACAGCCACTACATTTAGGAGGGATTAAGAAGGACACAGTTAGACTTTCAGTCAAACTCAGGGATGTACCTGACATTCAGGGACAGTTGAGTGGTATGGACAATACTCTAGCCATTGCAACTGTCCTGGTTAGGGGACCTTCTCATGTTGTAGGTGTCTGTACTGGTTGCTTGTTACAGGTCTTGTATACCTGACACGTCGATATATCATATGTAGTAGCATAAGCAACTATACTGCTGCTAGACTACGCTTTGATTTGCTCCGATATGTATATTTCAGTACTATGCATGGCTGTGAGTATGTTCTGCCCTGGTACATCTGACAGTTCTACAGAGCAGGTTCTACTTTGGCCATTCAGACTGGTGGCAGACCTATAGACCCTATATGTAGAGCTATCACATGTGTCGAGGCAACACATACCCACAGCATACCTCTCAACTGTCCCTGATCTTCAGGGCCGTCCCTGATTTTGAATCAAATTTTAACTCTGTCCCTCTTAATCTCTCCTAAAACTAGTGACATTTGGAGGAAAGGTGGTGAATTACACTTAATGAATACTGACAATAATTAAGAGTTACAAACTTCTTTTACTTCAGAAAATGTGTATTAATTCATATGCTCTGATTCTGTCAATGTTTCCAGTTAATAGCTTTAATATTTTAAATGCGTCCATGATTGTCCTTGTGTTTTCTTGACTTGTCCGTGAATCTGTTGAAATTTGTCCCCAATTGGTTGAGAGGTATGACCCACAGCCAGTAGTACACGGACGACCTCCATGGTTTGCATACGTTCATGTAGCATTATAATTAATAATAATGTTTCCTATTACATGTAGCTGTTACTGATACAACAAATTGATGTCTGACACCACTACACACACTATATAGCCTCCATTCCCGAACTCACAGGCCCAGACCTCTCAACCAACTGGGGACAAATCTCAACAGAATCAGGGACAAGTCAGGAAAAATTCAGGGACAATCAGGGACACTTTTAAAATATTAGTGCTATTAACTTGAAACATTGACAGAATCAGAGCATATCAATTAATACACATTTTCTGAAGTAAAAGATGTTTATAACACTTAATTATTGTCATTATTCATTAAGTGTAATTCACCACCTTTCCTCCAAAAGTCACTAGTTTTAGGAGAAATTAAGAGGGACAGGGTTAAAATCTGAGTCAAAATCAGGGATGTCCTTTAAAATCAGGGACAGTTGTGAGGTATGCACAGGCCATGTGCTATAACTGTCATTTTGCAAGACACAACTGCCCAGACGGGTGTGTCCCTCGCAGGCGTATGGGTGTTTAACCTCTTCTATTATGCTATCATCTACCTGAGGTGGTCAGCAACTTATGCACTTTCCATCAATAGCAGAACTCACATACCAATATGGGTGTGACTGAACACCGTATCAGGAACAATGCATACCACCCTGCAGGACACATTTAGATGGTTGGTTCTATTAACCAGACACATTCACAGTCACAGAACATATGTATTCATTTACGTTTGTCAAGGTACATGCTGCTTATGACTCATACATGTTATCATCTGTAACTACCTGTATTCCGCCACCTGTTCACCTAATATCAGTAGTTCTGGCAGTGTTTATTTGGACTTTGTTACATTCAGATACATAACTATGGATGTCCATGCTAATTGGGTACACGGCACTGTGTAGATCTCTATGTATTCCCTGATGGTTTACAAACTATCCGGTAGATGTGCTCTTCAGGTTTGGGAGGTGTAGGCGTATGCTATGCCCACATAGGAATATTAATGACTTCCACTGGGCAGGCCTACTACATCTCTGCCAACCAGCACCTGCACACTTAAGCCCATTAATGCATACCCATGGTCCACCTACTTGGCACCCCTCTACAGCAGTCATGACAAATACTTACTGCGAGCGTAGCTGGGGTATGAGCACACCCCTACACATTGCCCACTCTCCCCATCTCGGGACACATGTCATACGTTTTGTCAACCCATGTATTATTACACTTGCACAACCTACTGTTCCATGTACACCTACATCCTGCTCGTATTAGTGTTGGTAGATTCTTTCATACCTGAAGTTTTGGGGTCCCGCAAGGGACACCGTTATCCATGTTTAAAGTGTAGACCTTGCAGAACTCTTCCACTGGTCCTTTCCTGTTGGTGTTTTGGACGGCGGCAGTGTATTGATCTGTATTGCCTGTCTGTA